>NW_027115012.1:2084867-2088661 GCF_000696795.3 Halyomorpha halys
TTTTACCTTTTTATTCTTTTTTTTTTATACATTATTTTTTTTTATTTAATATATATTTTTTTTTATCTTTCTTCCTTTTTTATCTTTTTTTTTCATGTTTTCTCTTTCAACCCAATGTCACTTCTCGTTTCTTTTTTTTTCCTTATTTCTTCCCTATTTAACACAAATAAAATACAACTAATATTCTTTTTAATAAATAGGAATATAAACTCGTAATATATATGTCATATATTTGATAAAAATAATTGTTAAAAGTAGTGATAGTAACAATTATATTTATCAATTACATAACATATATATTACGAGTTTATATTTGTATTTATTTAAAATGAATATTAGTTGTATTCCATTTGTGTTAAAGAGGGAAGAAATAAGGAAAAAAAAAGAGGAGTCACATTGCTTGAAAGAGAAAATATGATAAAAAAAATAAAAAGGATAGAAAAAGAAAAAAGATAAAAAAAAGAGAGATTAAATAAAAATTAATAAGGCATAGAAAGAATAAAAAAAGAATAAAAAGATAAAAGAACCAAAGCGATGAAAAAAATTACAAAAAAAGGGGAAAAAAGTCATATATTATTATTATATATTGTTTAAATGCTATGCCTATATTTTGTTGATTAAACAAAATTGTCTGATTAGATTAGAATAATTATGCTTTATGGCTAGTAACCCAATGAAGTTGAGCACAACTTCGTTGTTTTTGAATTAAGTTTTTCTCCTTTTTTTTTTTTTGTATAAAATACATTATATATTTTTTTAATATTTATAAATTCAGAATTGGAGTGTTTAGACTGCTTTTGTAACTAAAAAAAAAAGTTAAGGTACGTCTATAAATTTGAGATAAAATGAGAGTAAAAAAAAAAATTATTTTTGGAAGAGAAAACAAAAGTAGGAAGGGAAGACATGATGAATTTGTTTACTGAACAGTATCAATACTTATTATTTACTTAATTTTTTAATAATCTTTATATTTTAATTAAATGATTATAAACTATAGTTATTAGCAGTAGCAATGGAGTTATTGTAAATTGGAGGTAGCGTGAAGACCGAAGCCCGATATGGCTGCACGGGAAGCAGGGAGCGAGAGATGTCAGATGTGAAAGCCTTTAGCAGTTAGTGGGCGGAAAACTGACCGGGTTTAATCTCGTGGCTGGCGGATTTGGCAAGTGGGCTGTACATAATCTTCTTATCTACTCCTGTATGGTTATATGTTACCAAATATTACGGTTCTGTGTTAACAATCCGAAAAAAAGTTTTTATTTATTTTAATTTACAACTTTATCAAAAATACGCAGAAAATCTAAAAATATAAGTCGATGTGCGGAGAGAAACACTTTATTGAAAAAGTTGTGGCGCCCAAATGCACTGTGTTACCACATCCATAGCATACTTATAATATAATAGAACAAGAATTGTTTTTACTTTATTATTTTAAAGTAATGTATAATTATTCTGAAATACTTGTTAGTAATATATGATATCAATAGAATAGCAATATGTAATGTTTTATATAATTTTATTTATTTTATTTTCAACTTTTTTCTATTCTTCATTTTTTCCCCTTTATTTTATCTCTAGCTATATTTTTTCTCTTGAAACAACACTTTTTTAATATCTTAAACAAATTTAAGATAAAATTTATCTACAATATAAATAGTCAAAATTTTAAATATAGTAACATATATATAAAAATTCAAAAATAATAGTTAAAAAATTAAATATGTACCGCTACATCCCATGAAGAGTTAGGGGTGCAGTTCTTTGTAAGAAAGTACTGTTACTAAACCAATGGTTATGTAATGAGGTGATTTGGTCAGAATCACACTGGACTGGCAGATTTTTACCCAATTATTGAGGCTGGGTGGACCCCCCGAGGGCTCTTGAACCCACAGGGCTGACTCACGGCTATAGTGAAACAGAAAATAATTATCTGCCTCAGCCGGATTCAAACCGGGGTCCTTGGAGTTAGTAGCACAGTGTCTTACCACTGATTAATTACCTAAATAATACCGAAGATAATAATAAATATTACCTTTTTTTAAAAAAGGAAATATTTACTTGGACTGTTTATTTAACACTCACACTATGTTAATATTTAACAAGAATCTAAAAAAATATTTCAACAAATATTTTCGCAGATATAAGGATACAAATACATGCATACTAGAAATTAAATACATTAAAATAAAAGTAATAAATTTAAAAAGTGATAAATATGAAAAAAAAATATATAATAAAAATAAATATAAAATATTGTTTAGTACATAATGAATAATGCAATTGCCATATTGAACAGTCATAAAGGTTCTTTAAAATAAATGACGAAACTTCTATTGGAATTTACACAAAAATGACCTGTACTAACAATGGAAGTTATTGAAGAATTGGCTCCTGAAAATGGAAGGACTGTCCAAAAAGTCAAAAGGATTACTTTATTGATATTAAATTGATAAAATAAAGAATTGAAGTAAGAAGGATAGTCGATCCCCAAGATAGAAAAAAAACAAATAACAAAATATTTTTTTGTTTTAATATCTTTATTGAAATTTATATATTATATAATACATTCGGTAAATTTGATCATAGTTGAAATGGAGTGTTACAGGCGTGTAGAGAAACTACCTATGGTAGGACTCTAACAAATAACAAAAAAAAAAAAATGAAAATTGCATTAATAACTTCAAATAACAAACCACTAAATAACTATGAAAATTAATAGATATAAAAATTGATAAATATAAAAAAATATTTGCTGCTACTGACAACTAAATAAAATGTGATGGTAGATGATTTCCAGGGAATCGAGGATCATATATTTTCTAGTATAGAAGAAACTACCTGCTAATGATAGTTCTATTTTATTAGGTGTTGAGACCATCTTCTTTTTGGAAACCTCAAAGAATTTAAGAGAATTGATTGGGAAGCAAGGTATCAGACTAAAAATTAATGGACTTTTGTAGCTTTTCTCTACAAGATATTACTTGTAAGGGTGAAAATAAATCTTTATGCACACTTTTTTCCTTTTGTTTTTAATGTTAGTTTGTGAAAAAATGGCTCATATTTTGGATAAAAAAATAAGACTGACCTGTTAAAGTACGAAAATTGATTGTTTCTAGAATTATTAAAAATAAACTCACCCTTTTAAAACAGATAAAAAAAAATAATTGAAAAACTCATGAATCTTACTGCCAATAAGCTGTTTGTGAACTTCTTGTCATTTTGGAACTACCTAAAAATAAATGTGTCAACTTTGAAGCTTAGTGTAACTTGTTCCAAAAACTTGCAAGTTAATTTAAAAAGACAATTTACACTTAAATTATGTGTTTAAAAAAAATAAAGGAAAGTCTTCCAGAATTCTCTTGAATGTTAACCCCGGTTCAAGCATTTCTCTTTGTTTTATCTAATCATGAAGTAGGCATAGGAATGGAAGATCACTGGCCCTAGTTTTGAATTTCTTAAAAAGGCCACAGTTTGTGGAAAAAAACTTTTCACTTTTATACATTTTTATAATTGCTTATCTTTCTTAATGATTTTAATTATTTAATATTTATAGCATTTTATTGTTATGTTTCAGGTGAAAGTGTGGAAGAGATAGCAGCTATGAGCTCGGAAGCGGCGTGATATGGCACTACGCACCGCACTAGGTCATTCCCACCTCCAACGCCGCCCCCTATTTTCGAATCAAAGGGAAACACCTAAATGACAAAGTGGAAAAACGACCCCATCAGACTTTAGAGTTAAAATAACAGTGCACTGCCAATAAAGTTTTTTTATATTCGATACTTATATATATA
>NW_027115012.1:2088711-2091159 GCF_000696795.3 Halyomorpha halys
TATATATATAGATAGGTATAGTAGGTTTTAAAAAAGAAATTAATTTACTGTTTGTATGAGAAAATTCCTTAGAGGATTCAAGTGCGACAGAAAGAAAAGGAAAATACTCTTTGAAGAAAGATGCGGAACCGTGATAGTGAGGGTGTGTCAGAATGGTTCGCTGGGCGTTCTGTCTTTGTGACAGGGGGCACGGGCTTCATGGGGAAGGTCTTGGTCGAGAAGCTCCTCAGGTCCTGCCCAGGGGTCAAGAACATCTTCCTCCTCATGAGGCCCAAGAGGGGACAGGATGTCTCCGCCAGGCTTGCAGATCTCCTCAATGCTCCTGTTAGTATTTTATTTATAATTCAAATAAATTTATTAAAATTACATTATATAATAGCATCATAATTCATTATTAAATTTTTATATTTTATTAAGTGTTTATATTCTAAAATTTAGAAGATTAGAGATTAAAAGAGAATATCTGGATTAATGATTACCAGGAAATCATTCACATGATAAAAATTTAAATTTCAATAGAAACATGCAAGCCATCCTCTAACTAAATTAGGACCAAAGTTCAAGATCAGAGAGATCTGTACAAAATGGTAGAAAAAAGTAAAATGACAAAATAAAAGTTTAAAAAAAAAATTAAAAATAACCAGAAAAGTGATAAAAATAAACAATAGCAAGAATTGTTATATGAGAGACAGTTATATAAAACAATTATGATCACTAGAGGGGGCACTGAAGAATTTCACAAGCCAATGAGGATGCTACAGCAATATCATAAAAATATGGATTGATAAAAATAATAATTAATTGAAATTATTAATTATAAAATATATTAAAACTGTTAAATTAATGGTGTGATTTTCAAATAACAGGCAGTTTCAAATAAGGCAGGTCCTGATTTTTCAACCAACTTTCAATTCCAAAAATTTTAATTTAAATTTAAAAAAACATTTTTAAGGAGATACCCAAAATATTTATACTATTAACATATATTTCACTAACACATGTTGCTGTATTATTTTTGTCTAGTTGCTATCAAATTTTTGATACCAAAAAGCTAAACAATTAGTTTTTTATCACTAACTGATTTTCTGATAATCTTATTTATTATTTTGATGGTGCTTACTTAATTTTTTATTGATTTATTTCATTTCGTACTGTGTTTTTTGCCTGATCATTACATATGGAATAATTTGGCTATCATAAATGATTAAATTTCCAAAAGCAGTAGCATCATGAAGAATTTTAGAAGAGTAGATTGGTAGGATTTGATTGTGGGACAAATTTAATAAGCTAGTTGAACCATCATTTATTATCCTTAGTTCAAATAGGCCTGATAATATTCATGTTGATTAGCTTTTTTTATTGGAGATTAGATACGTAAATGGGATATTAGAGTGTTTGAGAGCTTTTAGAATTGTTCATTAGCTTCTATTTTTTTAATTTGTTTTTCTTCAGTGATAGTTTAATATGCGATAGTATTTAAATTACTTGGTCTAGTTCACTATAATTAGCAAAATACCTTCATCCCCTAATTTCAACAATATTATCCATAAGAAGTTACATGTGTCCTTAGAATTTCAACTTAAATTCTTGCATTGGTATTTCATTGTATAGAATGCAGATTGTAACTACTCTTTCCTCTTGAAACACGAGATCGCTTTTGTCCTTTCTTACCTAATATTTATGTAAGTTTCTTTGTCTTTAAGAAGGCTAAATTGAAAAAGTAATTAGTGCGTATAATTAGTTTATTTATTTCATAATAGTTCATACATTAAGTAATATGTTATCAAAGGAAGTATAAAATTATGTTACTCATCATTACAGGAAATATTCATTCACTCCATTCAAGTATTCATTCAATTTTGTTAATAATTAACAAATTGTCTGCCTTTAAAAATATACTTAATGATAGCATGTTTTAGAAGGACAAATCTTGTAGCACCTCTTTGTTTACTTTATTCAGTTACCTAGGCTATTTAATTAAGGCATCATCTCTCACTTAGCAAAAAAATATATATAATTATACGTTTTGGGTAATATGATCATTAATATATTGATAGTGATTTATTTAGCAATCTCTGTGTATATAAAATATAGACAAATGAAGGGCTTGTGTCAAGAATATAAGCCTCTTGATATGAATTTTTCTGTAGAGCACTTTCCACCTTCTGGAAAATTTTAATATTCTTAATTAATGTTTTATAAATTTTATTCAATATATATAAAATAATATAATAAATAATACAGTAGATATGTTGAAATGTAAATAAACTAATGCAAGTGAATATGAAGGAGATGGTCAGGAGTGTAGTCAAATAGAAACAATAAATAGTTTTGAATTATTTATTTGCCAACATTTTGCCTAATTTTAAAGGGATTTCATATTGAAATCAAATGAAGCAAATAAATAGTACAAAAATATTATTTATTTTATATAAGGTTTATTAAAAA
>NW_027115012.1:2091209-2101878 GCF_000696795.3 Halyomorpha halys
TATTTATTAAAATATTATCTTGTTGGCTGCTCCCCTGAAGATCTCCTTCATAATAGTAAATAGCTTTATACATAAAAAAAATTACATTTCACACAAAATATTAATTTTTTTCAAAATGTTGGCTTGTCATACCCTTGATCGAAAATAAAAACATTAAAATAAAATTATCATAGATTATTAAATAATTATATCTTAATTAAATGTCTAAACTAAAAATATAAGAAAGATTAAAAGATAAATAATAATTTTAACTTCTTTTATAACCAGTATTTAAATGTATAAAAAATATAAATGACGACATTATACTAATTCTATGGCATGAAAAAATTATTGATAAATATAAAATGTTGTTACATAAATAATTTTAAAATGATCCAAACTGGTGTAATTTCTTTTTGCAGATTAAAAAAAATTGAATGCGATTTTAATCAAAATCAAAAGTCTGTAAGTCCACCTGATAATAATTTTATTTCCCTAGCCATGAGAGAGAGCCATTTTATTAAAATAAAACTGTTTAATTGTTGTAAATTAAAACTTTGTATACCAATAGAATTTCTATTGGTATACAAAGTTTTAATTTACAACAATTAATCCTACAATTAATTCTTTATTATATAGTGCTTGCAATACATCTTCTGGACTATGCACGCGTTCTATGCTGATTAATTGTTGTAAATTAAAACCCTATTTCACAAATTATGTTATCCATCCACATATTATAAATAAATTAAGGGCTTATATTAATAGACCACTTGATATGAATTTTTCAGTAGAGCTTTTTCCAACTTCTAAAAAAGTTTAATATTCTAATTTAATTTATTAGACATTTTATACAATATGTAATTTCAACATATCTACTTTATTATATATATTATAATATATAATACAGTTGATTTGTTGAAATTTAAGCAAACACATAATTATAAATAGCTTTATAGATAAAGAAAACATAAAATTTTGTAGAAAATACTAATGTTTTTCAAAATTTTGGCTTGCCATATTCTTGCTTCAATCCATTCATATGTAAAGGTTTTTGTTTATTTGTACTTATGTACATATCTGTAATGATTAATCTGTTCACTTTAAAGCATCAAATTATTATAAAAACTTTTTAAAACAGACTTTTAATGAAAAAACATAAACACTGCACTAGAAATAAATATTCTTCTGTTTCTATTTAGTTAAAGAGAATTTATCAGAAACTTATTGACTGGGAATCTAATTTGTCTGCCTATTGTCAGCTGTCCCATTAGGCCAGGAAACACCCAATTGAAATTCCTTGGGTCTGTTTCTTCTCTCATATTACCCCTGCAAAATAAGTGGGAATACTCGTTTTTATTTATTTTTTTATTTTGGAGGGGGGTTCAGAATCAAATTGCTGCAAAACATTGATCAGATTATTTTCTATGGATTAAAAATTGTAATTACTTAACTAAAATTATCTAGTTCAAAGAACAAAATTATGTAAATAATGTTAGAAAATAATAATAATAGGCATTATTATGAACAAAAGAGTAGTATAATCTCTGAAAGTGATCTAAAAAAAAAATAACATAACTATTAAAATATTCATATAATTCTTGAAATAAGGATTTTATTAACATTTCCATAATAGTGTCATTTCAGATTTATATTGGACTGGAATAAATGCTTGGTAATGGTTTCTTAAATAAATTCTGTAATAGTTTTAATATTTATTGCACATTTTTAAACTTGGGTTTTAATTTCACAACAATTAAATATAATAGGGCTCTCTCTTGTGACTAAAAGTACTATTGGACTACAGAATAATTATTCTAATATCATTTTGAATTAAATTTTATCAAATCTTTAATTTATTTAATATTCTAAAGAAATAACATTAGTTTTGATTTTTTTTTTTAAATTATTTAAGTAAAAACACTGTTTTAATTTATAACCTTTCCATTCCATAAATTTGTATTATTTAGACCTTTTATTTTTTATTTAAATTTATATATCAATTATAAATTAAATTAAATTGAGTATTAAGGACATATTTGTATATCAATCTATAATAATTTTACTATAGTATTTTTATGTATTAGGTTCTATTCATCATAAATAATTTATTTATTATCGACTAAATTCCTAAATGATATATTAATTAACAGATACTTCAATAAAATAAAATATGATTCCACATACAAAAATATATTTTCTTGTATTAGTTTACCCTAAATTCTAATTTGCTGTAAAACTTTAAAATAGATCATTAATTAAATTGGTAAAACTTCAAATAGAAAAAAAAAAATTAGTGATTACACGCGAGTAGTTCACTTCACTTTTGCTGAAGATCAGTTTGATCTCGAACAATTTTTTTTTAAAAATAATAAACTTTTATTTAATATTCAATGGAGTAGTGTTTATTTCCGCTTTATGATTTTTTTTTAGCAATTTATTCCAAAAAACATCATATAACAATTGACTCATGAATTACTTCATAAGATTTATCTTTGAGTTTCCTGTTGGTATCCTACTTTCCAACAGTACTAGTTTCATTTTTTTTTTTTTTTTTCCAAATCTTTAAAACCAAAAAATCTACCTATATCTTTTACCTACTCACTCTGCGTTCATTCATTTATTCATTAAATACTAAATTCCAACCGATTGAGTTATATATTTCTTCTCATATAACCACCAATTTCAGGAAATCCTTCATCCTTCAGGAATTATCTTTCTATCTCTATTCACTAATAATCATCCATTCTCCCCTTGAAACAACATCTATTCCTTCCCCTATTGCATAATCAAATCACTGAGTTAATGTAAAAAATAGATATAGCCATAATATTAATTAAAATGATGAAATTTTAATTTCAACTTAAATACCTCAATTTTGTAAAATTGTCCATAAAATTAGCCAAACACTACAGCTACTTTTAGGGGAATTTTGTTCTATAATAAAATTGTTTTTTTATTCATTCGTCTGTTTTGGGCTATTAGAAATGTTTGCAGCATGTTTTTTTTTTTTATATGTCCATTTGGCTGTGATGTTCGACTTGGACTATTTCTGTGCTGTCACAGTTGTGATGAGCCACCCTGATAGATTGTCTCAAAGCAGATTTCCTCCCTTCTTTCATCCTAACCTGCTTACCATAACATCATGAATTACTAGCTGACCACATTTTTATATATCTATTCTAGTGTTATTGTAAGAAGATGGTCTGGGTGGTGGTCAATAAAGATAGAAAAATAATAGAATAACTATTTATTTGTGACTGAAGTTTCACTTCTCTACAGTGCTTTATCAGGACTATGAGAACAAGATATGAATATTGTAAATATCATAAGAGCATAAGAATATACATATAAAGTAGTAAATAACATGATTTATAAAAAAAAAATATATAAAAAAGGGGAATGTAGTAATCAAAAATATAAATATATATGAATGGAATATAAACTAAAAACAAGTATAGCAATGAGTGATGGCATTATAAATGTTCTATTGGAGTAATGAATAGTGGAATAATAATACCTAAAAGTAATAAAAAATATTGTATAATTAAAAGAAAGAAAGAGTGAGAGTTTTTATTGTAAAATATTTCTTATTATTTCTACATTAATTACTCCAGTACTAATAGTACAGGAGTAATTCTATCACTCCTTATTTTACTTGTTTTTAGTTTATTATGTTCCTTTTTTTAATATATCATCTTTTTTACAACTTTATATGTTTATTCTTATCGTGTTTTACAATGTTTGTAACTTTTTCTTATTTACCCATGTTAAGCATTAACAGCCACCTGGAGGAGCTTCTTTCTACAATAAGTCACATATGGTCAACTAATGATCTTCCAATATTTTAATCTTAATTTGTTTTTAATTTTATATTTTACTGAATTAATTAACTAGCCTATAAATGATTTTATTAGCTTTTCAATCGAGTGAGGGAGGAGAGGCCAAGTGATTTAGAAAAAATAGTTCCCATCAATGGAGACATCACATTACCAGAACTTGGAATCAGCCCGGCAGACCAGCAGCGCTTAGCACAATGCGTCTCTGTCGTCTTCCATTCGGCAGCGACCGTCAAGTTCGACGAAGCCCTCAAGTTATCAGTCACCATCAATATACTTGGAACAAAAAGGCTTGTTCATTTATGTCACTCAATGATAAACCTTGAGGTAAAATAAATACTTATTTACAAATTACTTAATTGTCTTGATTTTTAGAATTTTTTTTGGGAATTCTCACCTAAAGTGGAAGTTGAGAAGATTGTTCTTTGACAGAATAAAGCCATGAAATAGTCTATGAATATAACTAATTTTCTTTATATAAGAAATATTTGACCATTAGAAAAAAAATTTCACTTTAGATATAGTATTTCACTGCAATCTGAAAATTTCATCAGTTCCAACATTATAAATGGAATGCTGGAAGATATCTAAGCATAAGTTTTTCATATTTTTATGAGAATGGTCCAATTACTAATTGATATTTATTGATTATTTGTTTCATCATATTACCTATACTTTTAAAAAGTTATAATTGCCATAAGGTCATAAATTTAGAATAAAATACAATGTTTTTAGTACATATATTTATTCTGTTCTTGGAAGTTTTGGGGATACTGTGTTCTCTTCTCCAGCATTATATAATTCACTGTTTAATCTAGGAAAACTGGATCTACAATTTTATACATTTTTGTTAGTTTTATTTCTGATTATAAATAAAAAAATAATAATAAATAAATTAAAATCTTAAAATTATATTGTAGTTATTTAATATGTTCAAATTATCTGCATAAGTTAAACATATTAAGTAACTACTATATTATTTTAAGATTCTTATTTATTTGTTTTGTTTTTTTATTTATAATCAGAAATAAAACTAACAAAAATGTATAAAATTGTAGTTAGTTTTCCTAGATTAAACAGTGAATTATATAATTCTGGAGAAGGAGACACAGTATCCCCAAAACGTCCAAGAACAGAATAAATATCTGTATTAAGAACATTGTATTTTATTCTAAATTTATGACCTTACGAAAATTATAATATTTTAAAAGATTATTCAATTATCTAGATTGAGTTTTGTTTTTAGCCATCACTGTTATTAATTTTTAAAGTGATTACCTTGATCATTAAGACAAGCTCGGCATCTTTCCTCCACAACAGAAATGGATGAACAGCACTAGATATGTGCTATTGTTTCACAAGTTTCAATTATCCTTCTTCATAAAAAATTAGGGCCATAAACCAGGCTTGCATAGACTTTTTGTCCAGTGTCATCCTCCCTCCCCACCCCAAAAAAAAATCGAGGAATATCAGATCTGCAGTATGACAAATAACACATAATCCCATGCTGCTGTGGAAGGAAAATGGCAACTCTTTCTTAATGTTCAAGGTGTCACTTTGAACAACATTCAAATTGAATTTTAGTGTTTATATTTCATTAGTTGTAACATATATTAATTTACTGATTATAATATAAATAATTAAAAAAAAAAAAGTGATAATTTTTAAATGTGAAATGTCCTAAATAAAGTTTTAAGGTACACACTTTCAGACAGAATTTTTTTCTTGTATTGAGTTCATCAATTCATATTTTTAGTTAGGATATATACCCCCTAAACACCCTGCATATGAACCTGGTATATTTTTACTAATCAGTTTTTAGCTAACTTTGCATACTAGACTTTATAGACTTTGCAATCAATACTATAATACAATATTAATAAAAATATTCTTACTACCTGAATATATTTCTTACAGTTCGTTTATTTTAACTGTTTATTCAAAATTTAGGCTTTGATACATGTTAGTACTGCTTACTGTAACTGCGATCGATATGAAGTAAAAGAGGAGATATATCCGCCACCTTACGACCCAGAGCATATAATACAGGCTATGGAATGGATGGACGATGAACTCATTCAAACACTTACACCAAAGTAAGTAGATTTTAGAATATTTAATCAATCAATAATCCTCTCTTAAGACATGGTATTTCTTAGAAAAATAAATGTACCGTTTTCTTTAATGTGGTTAAAATTACAGATTAATAGGAAATCGACCGAATACTTATACATTTACTAAGGCCTTAACTGAACATATGCTACTAAAAGAAAGTGGAAACTTACCTGTAGCTATTGTTAGACCATCAATTGGTAAGAAAAGATCATTTTCTATTATTTAATTTTAAATATTTCCAAATTATTGGAAATACTGAATTAGAAGTAGTATATGATAGTATAGAATGAAGCTAAATCCAGAGTACCGATAAAAACATAGGTGTAGACTTCCTAAAAACCATTGTCAGAATCTTTTCTAGTCATTACTACTTCACCATTCAGATTAATTTAGGATTAAAAACAATAAATGGATTTAATCATTATTTTGACTATTTCAATTTTATACTTGTTAATGTTTATGTTGAAGAGTAACTTCAAACTTTTAAAATAAAAGATTTAAATTTTGTATTATTATAATTATAATTATTTTGCAGTAATTTCATCAGTTCGTGAACCTATGGCTGGTTGGGTCGACAACTGGAATGGCCCAACAGGAATCATAGCTGCAGCTGGAAAAGGATTTTTTCGAACAATGCTCTGTCATGAAAACAAAGCAGCTGATTTGGTCCCAGTTGACATTGTTATCAACTTAATGATTTGTGCTGCTTGGAAAACAGCAACTACAAGGTTAGCACTTAATGTACTTGCTTTATAACCAAGAATTATTCATAATCATATTTTAAACCTTAGTTATTTATATGTGGTAAATCACTCGAAAGTAACCATATTTCACAGGTTTATCATTTTCTTAATATCCAGTATCAGAGTGGATGTAAATTTTAGAATTAATCATTCAACAGCTTAGAAGCCATTCTGTTTTAAATTATTTTGTTTTGGGGCAAAAAAGAAAACTGCATGATAAGAGCACTGAATAGTATTTTCTGATCAGATTTATTTTTTGTGCCTGAACCTCATACAATACTTAGTAAATGCATGATATCATTTGATATCATTTTAAACTATAGTGAATTAAACTGTACTTTTATAACACTAATTTGTTAGACTAATTAGTAAAATTAATTTATCAAAGTTAATTTTATGTTAAGAATACAAAAAAGTATAAGGTTTATAAATGAGATGAAAAATATAAATATTCTGATAGGAGTGGACAAGTCTAACAAGGAAGATAATTGTTAAAGAAACTTGATAGTGATGATATATTAAAAAGCAAACTAAATTAAAATTAATAAAAAGAACTAAAAGATGAACAAATAGTTAGAAACATCAATAAACATGAATATATAAGCAGTGAAAATGTATATTTTGGGTTATATATCTTACTAATAAAAAAATATATATTATATATATGATTTTTACACTTTCTTGAGACTTGTTATTATTGTTTAAATAAAATAAATTTTAGTCCCAAAACAATTTATATTTCTTTATTAGTCAAACGTTTCGGCCAATTCGGCCATCCTCGAGGTTAATCTTAATACAATTTTAGTACCACATCAATTTTCAAAAACTTTATGTAGGCTATTCTGCCCAGTTCATTAATTTCAGTCCACAACTATCCTACTTTGTCAATTCTTCATATTAAATTAAAATTAAAACTTTTAATCACAGTTAATTTTCACTACTATAATTTATCACTACAATCATAAATCAGTGATAAATTATAATAGTGAAAATTAACTATGATTAAAAGTTTTAATTTTTAATTTAAAATTTATTTCAGTAAGTGTAACCATAATATTGTGCCTCTTATTAATTTATTAATGGTAAGCATTATTAAAGTAATGATTTACAGCAAATGTCTGATATGTAAATATGCCAACAGAAAATTACTTCCAATTTTTAGGCCTAGTGGAATCATGGTTTATAACTGCTGCACTGGTCAAAAAGCTCCAATAACTTGGAAGAAGTTCGTACAGCAATGTTTCGAATCTATGAGGAAGCATCCACTTGGCGACCTCATGTGGTATCCTGACGGGAAAGCTCGTTCCTCTCGGTTGATAAATGCTCTCAACAAATACACTCTCCATTACGTTCCAGCTTATTTATTAGATGCGGTATCATGGGCTGTAGGAAGAAAGCCTATGTAAGTGGATTTTAAGACTATTTACAATTAAATACATAAGCAATTATTTTTAATATATAATTTTGTATACCTTTTTTGCTAAATTTCATATCGTAATTTTTGATTACTCAGTCTTGTAATCTTTGATTTAATAATGAAGAGTAAATTTTACATAATATGATTCCTTCATTTTACTGTCAATAAGAATAAAACAGTGATGTATGGAGTCTCGTAGAAGAGTGAGTATTATTTAAAGCTTAAATAAATAGAAAACAATAAATCTCTAAGGAAAATAATATATTTCTCTCATATTACCTTGAGGTCAAAAATTAAGAACTAATGGTTCAGAATCAAGGTACAATGGCTCTTAATCCATATATATATTTTTCTAGTACGTTTCATTGATATTGTGTCCCACTCCTCAATTTCAATAATTTACTAATTTCTTTCTTAATAAGTACATTTACAATAAATTATTTTCATTTCTAATTATTAATAAAAAAAACAAAACAGTCAATAAAGAAATGAATATGTATTTTAACCTTATTTTGTACTTACTTGTATTCCCCAGTATTATTGGGTGAGTAAAAATTATCTGAATATATAGTAAAGTTTAAACTTACAACAATAACACTGTAGTATAGTCAATGTCTAGAGCAGAATAAAAAGGATAAAAGCCGAAAGTTTAAGAAGGGGATGTGGTGAAGGGGGTACAATTCAATTAATTATTGTTATTGTTATTATTATTATTATATGATTGAATTCCAGATATGAGGAATAAGCTTAAAGTCTTCTTTTATGTTTGATGTGTTTTTTTTTCTACTAATGTACTTTTTTTTTACTTTCTAAATTCATATTTGTGATTACTATTTAATATAGTGCTTATTGGTTACCTAGGGCTTTATGATTTCAATTGTTTATAATGGAGCTATTATCTTCTTTTATACTTCCTTTTTTTAAAGTTTTGTAATAATTCACCAATCTAAAGTTTTTCTTAGGTACAATTTAGTTGATAGATATTATTGGTGATGTCCATTTTCTAAATAGTGTTCTTTATTTTACTTATTAAAAAAAAGTTCATAAAAGATGAAGGTCGGATGGTAAAACTAATTTATTTATTATTAATGTGGGAATAATGTAAAATCATTTTCAAAAATTAATATTGTCTAAATGGCATTCAAAAAGAGTGAGTGATTTTTAATCTTCATATTACATCTTTACATTACAGGATATGCATTATAATGCACCCCAGTTAATACAATTTTAGTAGCAATGAAATCCTTCACAGCAGTTCAACAGCATGCTTTCTGTGACACAGAACAAATTTGAAGAGAAAATAATTCTCACTCATTTTGAAACACCATTTATACATTATTTTTTTTATAAATGATCTTCTACCAAACCTATATAGTTAATAAATAAATTATTTTCATTGGTTTTATATTGGTTTAATATTTATTGATTGAGGTGTGATCAAAAAGTAAAAAAAAATAGTTTACAACTATTTATTTTCAATAATTATTCAACTATTTTCAATATAGTCTTCATGATTAATAAGGAATTGGTTGTTCAGTTTCTTTCTTACTCTAAATGAGCTATTTCTTATGAGAGGGGGTTTTTGCCTGATACTGACTGATTGGAAGAGAGTTTTTAAATCTTCTAATTGAAAAGATCAGGAGTCAGTACAAAGATGGTTTTCTCCAAGAACGATCAATTTCTATTATCTTTTTAGATTTTTGGTACTTCATTTTGGTTTGCTCGTCTCTTTACATATTCCCAATAAACTTAAATTTTTCTTCTTTTGTTTCTGTTGTACAATTTTATAGATTATATAATTTCATAAGGTAAATTTTAGAATGAAAGGAACCTTTAAGTTTTAACTAAGGCGCAGCATTTAGGCATTATGATTGAAATTTTTTTAACATCAATATCATCCCTAACGACTGAAAAAACATATTTTTTAAAAATTTAATTCCTAATTGTTTTGTTTCTCTTCTGTTTAGAATGGTTTCAGTGCAAAAGAAGCTTGATAAAGCAGTGTCATGTTTAATATATTTCTCAACTCGTGAATGGAAATTTTTGGATGACAACGTACTCGCCCTGAATTCTTCTTTATCGCAGGTAGATAGAGAAGCTTTCCCTTTTGATGTGCGTCAGATAAAATGGCCATTATACATAGAGGACTATGTTCTTGGCATCCGGCAATTCATATTTAAGGAACCTCCTTCAAGTATTCCCAAAGCTCGGAAGCAGCTAACAAAGTAAGCATTTATAATAATTATTTTTTATAACAAAATCATAATATATGTTATAGTTTACAGTTTACATCAATTCGAGTTTTATCTGACTAAAATATTATTAGATTACAAATTTTTGTGCTGTTAATTAATTATCTACCAATTAGTGTTGTATCTGAGGCTACACCTAGGCTGGAACCAAACATACACTTCAGATCTTATGCATGGCTGCAAATACAGTGGAGTTCCAATTTAATCGATATTACACCATCAAAGTTGTTTGTTTTAGTTTGATATTGGGACCTAGAACAACCTAAACCTTCATTTTAGTTTGATATTGGGACCTAGCACAACCTAAACCTTCATTTTAGTTTG
>NW_027115012.1:2101928-2110235 GCF_000696795.3 Halyomorpha halys
ACAACCTAAACCTTCATTTTAGTTTGATATTGGGACCTAGCACAACCTAAACCTTCATTTTAGTTTGCTAAAAAAATATTTATACAATTAATACAATATAAAGTGAAAATGAAACTACATTGTGTACTATGGTATTGGCGTATGATAATCATCCAGCACTGTCTTACATTAATCTGATCGGATCAGGTCCAATCTAGGTGCAGCCTGACGAAGCTTTTCTCATTTATAGTTACAAACAGAAGTACAGATGTATTAGAGTCGAGTCATAAGTAACTTCCGTTTTTTTATTAGACATTTGTTTTGCTCTCATTAAATAACAAAGTATATTAATTTATTATGTAATCACCACTATTAACTATGACCTTCTCTCATCTTCCCGGCAGTTTATCAATTCCTTTTTTGTAAAATATGGTTGGCTTAGTCTGAAAGAAGTTTTCAAAAACTTGCCTGACTTGCTTTTCAGAATAGAAGATTTTTTCATTCAAAAATCCTCTATTTCAGAGGTTAAAAAAAAAAAACAGTTTAACGTAACATGTGTCACACAAAACAGTTGAAAAAAGACTAAATGGAGCCTTGTTTATACAGTGAAAACAAAAAGTTGTACTGGTAACTCATAGCAGGTAGATACGAACAATAGATTTTGCTTAGCTGCATCAGAAGTTACTTATGACGGCCTGATAACATATTATTATTATTATAAATTTTTGTTAAATTGATATTATTACTGATACATTTATGTCCCTAATAGGTTTTATATCTTACATCGAACCTGTCAACTGCTGATGATGCTATTATTATGGAGGTTGGTCATGATGAGGTTTAATGGCATCGCTAAGAAGTATTTTTTCCAGTTCCTGGATATTGTACTTCGCTTAACACGACTCATACCAGGCCTCTAACAGCCACACATCTTTATCTAGTGTTTATACGTTTGTTTAACCAAATGCTTAAAAATCAATTATTTATATAGTTTTCACGTATATATATGTACATACATGCCTATGTATAATATATATGCCACATTTATATAAACGAATTGATGATAGCATTGAATTAAGCAAAGGACTTTTTTTAATTAATGCGCTGATTGAAGACAGTTTGCTAGCTTGTGCTATGAACGGGTCAGAGGTTTATTCATTATTGAGGCTCATTTATCATTTTTAATTTCATGTCTTCTATTAGTCTTCTTCTTAGCACAGATTCTTCCATTGTTTTCCAATTTTTCCAATAGCTACCAATCAAAAAATATAAAAAAAAATCTTCATGTGTTGTTAACGTTTTAAAAAAAAAATATGGAAAATAAGTACAAAAGTTATGTTTATGGTTATGGATATTTAACTTATATTTAAGTATTTTACAAAGCATAAATTGTTAAAATTTAGTAACCTTTTGTGGGTAGATGGAAATTAAAATGTACTTAATAAAAAAAAAACAAAAAAAAAAAATAATGAAATGCTTACTTGTCGGTAAGCATGAAGTTGGCGTAATAATGCTTGCGTAGCATTTATATATTTTTGATTCAATTTATATCCAATTATTTATATGTGAGAATGAAGTTATTTTTAAGATACATTTTTGCAATATTTAAAATGCAATATTTTTTAGTTAATTACTTTACTGATAGCATTTATTATCAGGTTGAGTGCATATTGAGACATGTTAGGTGTGGCACAGCCCCTAGCGTTGTTTTATTTTATTTATTTATTTTAATGGAAAAATTAATGGTCATCTGATGAGGACCTAATCAAATTGTTTCTGAATTAAATAATTGAATGCAATTATGGAATTCAATAAAGTACTTCATTTTTAATTTTCATGATTTTAAAATTAATCCACACATACATGTGTCAATTTGCACCTAGCCTCAATGATGGGCACTAGAGTGAGATTTTTATATTATTTAATTTCTTGTATCTTGAATTTTGCATTTTAATATAATCAGAATAATAAGCAATTAGTAATCAGATTTATAAACCAAAGTTTTATAAGCATTTAGAAGACAACTTTATCAAGGCAGTTTAAAATTTAAAAATGCCTCGCTTTTGTGTAAGGTAAAATGCAAGCTTTAATTGTGACAATGTGACATCAAAGCTCAAAATTTTAACTAAATCGTGTGCAAGATTCAGAATGTGAAGAAATTACTTTGCTTATAATTTTATTTTATTATTTATTCTTTGTAATGCTCAATATTTACTTCTTTTTTTAGGCATTATAAAAAGTAATATCGATAAATATTTAAAACTTGTTAAACTAGTCTTATTGTTTTTAAAATATTTTATGCATGTAGACTTAACTAAATACCATAATGTTTATATAGCCATTTTTAATGTTTTAATAAGATTCCCAGACCTTTTTTATTTAGAAACAAATATGTAATTTGTTTTTTGAAAAATTTAATTAATGAATGGCTGTCATGTTTATGGTTTGCATAGTTTTAAAAATTAGTCAAAACAAAATTAAAAAAAAAAAATTAAATAAAAAAAAAGCTGATGAGTATAATGTTAAAATATCACGTGTCTGTCGATTTAAAAACGAAAAAAGAAAAAAGTTGACATTCACTTTTGACTAGTTGAAATTAAAAGCTTGCTTTCGTTTAAGGCACTAGTTGCGTATACAGATTAGTTGAACCGTTGAAGCATTATTTGTTTGGAGTTATTGATTCCGTTTTCTCTCCTCTTCCCTAAGCTACATCTATTGCAACTTTCTCACTGTGCCAATTATTAAATGATAAGGCTCATTTGTGTGATAGAAGCTTCCCACTGACTTGAAACTTCCTATACTGTAATCACAAAAAGTTTAGTTAACCATTGTCTCCCAGTGCTTCGACTACTCCATGGTATCTAATCTTACTTGCACCTAACCTAACCTAACTATACTTTTTATTTAGTTATTTTTTAAAGTAAATTATAACATTTTCAACTATTTATTTTATCATACCTAAGTATAGGATCTTGGAATTGATGAGTGACTATGTGAATAATGGATGATTTCAGATTTAGGACTGAAAATTCCATAAAATGGTATAGTTGTGCGAAAAAAAATATATATAGTACTAGCTAGGAAGCTCTAAAGTTTAGGTATGAAATTCATATTAAAATTGTTGTTATTTAGGGTACTGTTAAATAAAAGGCGTGGATGAATTGTTTAGAATGGCTTTAGATAGACGTTAATTCTTGTTATATAATTTTTATTGTTTTCATATATTTTTTTGTTATTTAAATAGATCGCCTTTGCGATTTAAGAAATGTCATAGCTTCAAACCTTCGGTCCATTATGAATTATTTTCTTAATTGTACATAATAACATTGATATTTATTATAGCATCAAGTGATAATATTTATATTTGGTAAACATAATGTTTTAATGCCAAGAAAACCCCTTTTTTTGGAATTATTGAGTTTTACAAAATTCAACTACAATTCACAATACGTATCGATTCCATATATAAAAATTACCACTTGAAACTTTCCGTTCTAAAATCAGTACATAGCTGATTTATTCCATGTCAAAACATATAATGTAATATTTAATGTTCATAAGGTAATAGTGTGTTAGAGTTGAATAGCTGCTGGAGTTAACGGCAGAGAATACCAAATAATTAATTATGATAACAACATGTATTATAATAATTTTATTATTTAATAAAATCGTATTCTACATAGTTGAAAATGTTTTATTAATTAAAGTTTAGTGAATCAAGTTCTGATGTTTGTAATATCTTGGATCCTTTCTATCCTTAAACACCATATTAATTATTCTGGTTGGAGTTTAACTTTGAAAATTGTTTTAACAGCTATTCTTTGCTCTTGTTGAACATTGTGATATATAAGGAAGGGATAGGAATGCCTTTATCAACTAGAATCATTTGGATCAAAATTCATAGCTTTGTAATTTATTTCATTGTTCAGTTATGATTTTGGATACCTATGTTGACAGAACTTGAAGCCTGTAAGATGAAAACCCATTCCTATTTTTTGTATATTACTCAGCTTTAAGAAAAAAAATTTGAGAAATAAGCCCAACAGATATAAAATGAGTTAAACTTAAACAACCATGATGCCTTTTTGGGACTAGTAATAAGATGTGGAAACCTGCTGTACAGTGATAATATTAGTATTTGCTCCACAGTGGGACTTTCTACACTTCCAGAAATTATAAATCTTAGTCTTTATACAATTCATTTCCTACAGACATAGGATTACAAAATAAAGTTTATTATAAAGAACTTTATTATTCTTGTATCTTTTTTTCGTGGGATTAATTTTTTTATTATTAATCATGAATCAGAATGATTGAGGAAAAATATTCTTAAGACTTCATTAAACCCGTATTGTAAAATATGAAACTATATCAGAATAAAATTTTTGTATTAATTATATTGCCAAACAATTTTATTTTATTGGTTCACATATATTTTAAATGTTTTAGAGACGTTTTGGCCTCTTTTTAACTTAGACCATTTTTAACCTTGTTTACCTAATTCTTTACCTTTTTTTTATTAAATTTTTTTAATGTTATAAATAGAACTCTATGGAAGTGTTAGTCGATAATTTTTTCTTGGGGCTTTTTATCTATAATATATTAATTAACATTACACTTAAAATTTATATATTAAAATCATACATTACTTTTAAATATATATAAACTAATATGCTGGTTGTTTTTTATTTTCTAATTTTTGGCAAAATTGATTTTTTTTATTATGTTTTTCAAATTAATTAGGAAACCAATTTTAATGATTTTTTTTATTTTAATTTTAAACTCCAGTATAATGTTAATTAATATAATATAGATTAAAATCCCAAAGAACAAAAACGGCAACTAATAATTCCATAGAGCTGTGTTTATATTTCCAAAGAGTTTTAATGAGATAAGTTAGAAATTATAAGTTTGAAAATGGCAAAACTTGAAAAGATGTCGAAACCACTGAAATATATAAAATTAATAAAAAAATTTTATTCTGATAGTTTTATTTTTTACAATGTGGTTTTATTAAGATCCTAAGAATATTTTTCCTCAATCATTTTGATTGATAGTTTAAAAAATGGAATTATTTAGGATAATAAGAAATTATGATTTCAATACAACAATCTATTACAATATAACAATTTTATGTCCCTTAAATCATTAATTAAAACATATTTTGATAGTACAGTAACAATGAGTAGCATCAACATTTTTATAACCTGTAGAAACTACAACAAGAAATTAATATAAAAGTATAATAACATAAATTAGTATAAAATTTAATGAATTTGAAATTAAAAACTCTTTCTAAAAATATGAATAAAACTGTTTTAGGTCTCAATATAAATCTTGGTAACATAGTGATCATATTTTTTTCTGGATAAATTATTTTTGAAATTTAACATATGAGGCGTTTGGCCATAAAAGATGGTAACTGACCAAATGAAAACTTTCACAATGTTAAAATATTTGTTAATTATATTTTTTTATATTCAAATAGGAGTTTCCATAAATTAATATTAATATTATTATTTAAAAAAAAAATATATTTGCTAAATATTCTTTCCACAATTTATGAAATCAGCGTTAAGAATGCCAATGATATGAAAAACTTCAATTCATAAAAAATTGTGGTTACCGTACTGTATTATAAAGTAATGATGAAATCCAGAATTTCCAAAAAAAACTTATAACAATTAAAAAAGATAAAACAAAAAAAATCTTAATTTCAAACACCAAAAAGTATTGCTACTAATTTTAATTATTTAATTTAACCTCCTTTAGAAATGTTTAATAATGTATATCTGTCCAAGTCAGGACCAAAACATCACTGTCCAAGTGGTAAAGCTGTTTAATCTGGAGCATATTCAAGAAGAAATCTTAAATATTAATTTAACTCATATATTAGGTAAAAATTAAAATACAAGATAAAAATTAATATACAGGTTATGCCTATATCAATATATCAAAGATAAGTTTATTAAACCAATTTAATAAAATATTCCTTTAGATACTCAATTTAAATTAAGCATGCAAATGATTATTAAGTTTTTAATAGAAGTTCTAAAGACAGTTTTTTTTTTTTAATTTGGCACAAAAGTACTGCGGCCAATAAGGCCTATTGTTCGCCAATTAAAAACACGCCAATACTGCAATCAACATTACAGAAATCAGTGCAATCAGCACTGCGGTGAGCTCTTTGGAGCTTAAGTTTAGTAGATTCCAAGAATCTTGATAAGCTTAAGGGGTTGATCACTGACCCTGCAAAACGGTCACACCAACATATAATGTGGTAGGCCGTCTCATCCTCAGCATTGTAGAATCTACACAGGGGTGACTCTGTTAGCTTGAGGTTAAATATGCGTTTATTTAATTTACAGTGACCTTTATAGATCCCTTTAATTATCCTGAGAGAGGTCCTGTCCAGCCGAAGCAGTTCATTGCTTTGTTCCCTACAGGGTTCATCAAGGAACAGCTTAGCCTGTCTTAGTCTATTATTGAGCCAGTGACGCTTGGCTTTTAATCCATTGGCCGCCTTTATAGTACTTTTGGCAAAGCTTAGACTAATGCCACACAAAGGCTCCGGTATGAAAGGAATGGTTTCGGAGCTGTTCCTAGCAAGTCTGTCAGCATGTTCGTTGCCAGCGTTACCGCAGGGACCTGGCATCCCATTCAATGCTATTTGTGCGTGAGAGTCTGTTGAGTGCTGCATAGCAGTCTTCAACAACTCTGTATCAAATGACAGGGTTACTGAGTGCCCCTATTGCAGCCTGGCTGTCTGTGTAAATGGTAATTCTTCTACCAGAGAGCCCTTCCTCTATAAGAGTGGTGGTGCAATGATTTATTGCGAGTATTTCAAATTTAAATACTGAATTTTACCTCCCTAAGGGAATAGATATATCTTTGTTTTACTTTTTTGTTTTTATTTAACTTAATGTTTTTCTCATATAATAAAGTGTTTTCTTAGCACTTAATTTTTTTTTACCGTCCGTTAATTCGGATTGGCTGAATTAGCTGGGCTTTGAAGACCAAGCATTCTTTATTTTCAAATCATCTGAACTAAACCCAATTTATGATAAAGTTTTATTTTTATATAGTATTATTTTATTTAAGATTTCAAAGGAAACATAGAACATGAGTTCAAAATAAAATACTTTCACCTGTGTTAATACTTTTTGACCTTTAAAATTCAAACTTTTTTTTTTTTAAATGTTTAGGTTTTCTTACTTTTTGACATCATTATATTATACTTGAGTGGTACTTTCTTAATGTTTATACTGTAATTAAATAATTTTGATATTTTGTGACCAGGGAGGAGAAACAAGGTATGCTAGCTAATCCTTTTTGAAAGCCAGTTTAAATGATTTTTTAATCAACTGTCATCAACAAAAGTAAAATTTATTGTATCTATAAAAAATTTTCTCATCGAATAAAGATCTATGTTGTATAATAAAGTATTTTAATCATATTTATTGTTTACTGAAATGATTGTTTAAAAACTTCAGTATTTTTTGAGTTGTAACTTACTTGCATGCTAGAACCATTTGTGGTTTGGAAATTATTCATATCAGTCTTATTACCATTTAAAACTAAAATTAATTTTATTTACATTAAATTCTTGAAGTAAAAAGTTGGAGCTCATAAAAGGGCACTTAATCTTTATGCCTTAAATTTACCAACATTTTCAAAATAATTGAACTTTTTTAAAATCAATTTCAATTAAAATTTTTTAATTAATAAAACTAAATCAGCCTGAACCATGATTTTTCATTTTTTAATTGTCGAAGGTTGACTAAGGTTGAGACGTTAATAAAAACTGCTAAGAGAGATCAATGGGCGATATGGGCTGAGGCTGTTCCAACATTCTAATGGCACTGAACAGACAGAAAAAGAATAAGAAGAATGATCCACTGACTGCTATCAGAAATGATTTTATAATTATAAAGTTATCTTATATTTAAAAAGAGTTTCCTGAAAATATTTTGTATGGTACTGAAAATATAAATGCTGGAAGAAGCTTTATGTTACAACAATGCCAATTGGAAATAGAAAATAAAATGTAATAAAGGAAAAAGTAAGCCATAAAATGAGAGGCAGATCAGAGCTAAATACAGAATTAAAATTAATTAAATTAAAAACTGAAAATTGTCTGGATATGTAGTAATGTAGAAGTTGTTAAAAACTGCAAGGGAACATTTTTAAAGTTTTACATGTTAGTGACTAGCAGAATAAATGTGTCCTTCACTCTCGCACGATTATTTGGCAACCTGTACAATAACCATTCTTTCTGCCTTGGAGCAATATACCAGGGCATTCAAAAAGTCCTGTCGTTTTTCGTTT
>NW_027115012.1:2111370-2120402 GCF_000696795.3 Halyomorpha halys
ATTTATTTATTTATAATTTCCCCCAAAAAAACGACAGGACTTTTTGAATGACCTGGTACAATAAAAAGAACAATAACCTTCTTCACTCTTTCAGAATGAATTCTGTTGATTACAGGGTCATTCTATAGAAATAATAAAAACATAAAATTAATTTTTAAATTTTTGACTCATTACTTAGCCAAAAATATATGTTACTAAAATTCATTTATTCCTATTTCTATTATTTAAAAAAAAGTTATACTCCTATTCTACTCCCTTATAAACTACTGAACAAAAGCATTGCGCAACATGGCTAAATATTACTTATTTAAATATAGTTTTCATTTTATCCGGAAATTAAGAAAGATAAAATAAATATCAATTGATTAAAAATGATTCTTGTATTATTATTATTATTATTTTTTTATTAAAGTATAAAATATGAGGAGGGTCACATCATAATCTATTTTGTCCATTTCAGATTAATTTATTTCAAATTTATTTCGATCCTAACAAAAATCAATATCCAATGAACGAAACTAATTTTGCAGCATATAACAAACTTCAAAGTTCTGTAAATCGCTGACAAGGAGCACTATGATCCAATAACTTTCAAATTAAAATTAAAAAAAAAAATTCACTATTTTGATGCAAAATTAATTTTGTCTTCATAAGAGCTACTTATATGTAGTTGAAATAACAAAAAAAATTCTGTTGATCTTCTATTTGAAACAGACTTCAACATCAAATAACAGGTCTCTGGAGAGGCAAAAATAAAAAAATGTTGGTAACTAAATAAAACTTTTGTTCAGCAATTTATTATTATAGTTCAATTTTTTTAAATAAAAATTCTACTAACAATGTACTAATTCCAAACCTACACTAAGAAATAATTTTTTAGAAAAAAAAATATCACAGCTTTAAAAACTAATTCTACCAGCAGAGCTGGTCCTAAACTAATGACTTAAGTGGAATTGTGGATACTTCAGTTTAAACCTCGAGCATAGGGAGGTACCTTGTTAGTTTCTACATAATATATCCCCCTTGACCTGAAACAAAAAAAAATTAATTGTTTATTTAACTGTAATATTTAAAAAAAATATAATTAAGCATTTTCATTATATTCATACATTAATGTTTATACAGATAATAAAGAAGAAATAAGTATGAATTATTTGCATAATCTTCTTGAGTTTTTCTTCCAAAGCTATAAAATCATCAAATGCCGTTGAAGCATATTAAAATTTATATCCTACCCTTGTTTTACATTTTTTGAGAATATTTGTAATGTTTTTTAGTAATGTTTTGAATATGTCACAAGATAAAAACTGTAGAAATTACATCACAATATTGCAGTAGTTCAGTAGTAGTTATCAGAAAAAAAGTAAGAAAAACTAAAAATAATTGTAACAACAAATCTTTAATATATAGGCTAATGTTTAAAATATTTGCATAACAACTATTCATTTTTTCTGACCTTTCTATTAACTATTTTATAATTTTTTTTTATATTGTAAAAATTAAAGTTTATCAGATTTAAAGAATAGTGCTTAAAAAAAAAAACTTACGAGTTATTAGCGTACTCTCCCATGAGAATCCTTTTTCGAGTGTTTGTTATTTGTTTACAAAATCCAGCCAGGTATGAGAAAAAACCTGGACATTTCACTCCCCAAAAACCTTTAACACTGTTAATGGACTCTCCAAACACTTCGGAGGCTCTTCTGTGACTGCAGCGGGGTGGATCTACACATAAATTTATAACTTATTGATGAATCGAAAAAGAATTTTTTTTTTTATAGTTTATTTGTTATTTACAACTGTATATAAAAATATATACAACAAGTAAATTTGCTGTAAGTGATATAACGACATGATACAAACATGTGGAGAATCTACCCATTGATAGAACTCCAATAACATTTCAAAAGAAGAAGATCTCAAGACCATCTTCTTTTCAGCCGCCTAGGAGGATTATTAGGTAATGAAGGAGAAGCCAGGTTAGAAACAAGTGGGTTTGGGTGGTTGGGAAGTTTATCATGGAAGGATTGGTATCTGGTTCTGGCCAAATCGGCAACATATGGAACATTGAGGTCCTGATGGATGACTTGATTTGTGACAAAGTGAGAAGCATTAAGGATTTTGAAAAATAATATTAAAATTACAATAATCAATATTTATAAAAACATCTACCAATATAAATGCTAGATATATAAATACTATGTCATATTGTAGATAGATTTTTTTTTGGGGGGGAGGGGTGGAGGGTTCATTGATGAGTAATAGAAGATGTTACAATTAGGGGTAATAAGTATTAGTGTTCTAAGTATTCATTCATACCATATATACAGAAAAAAAAGGGAAACAATGTAAATTATAGCTATAATATTCTTAAAATTAGATTAAAGAAAAAACTAATAATTACAAATATGATATGTGTTTACAAAAATATAAATAGGTATAATAAAATGAAGCTGATTAAATAATAACAAAATAATTTACATACAAAATAAAGAGAAATAAATTTAAATATAAATAAAATAAATACATATTCGCACCTATGTACAATATTTGCGTTCAGCCTTGGGAGCCCGAACCAATGTTGGTTACCCTGTGTGGAAGGCTCTAATTGGATCCCAGCACTTCTCTCCCAGCCGTGTCACTGGTAAAGGCCAGTGGGGACAGAGTGAGAGTACTTGAACTGCGTTCACTCACGACTTGAGTAAAGAAGCTGGCCATTGCCAGAGCTCAACAGCAATTTACAAAAGGTCTTGGGGCCAAAACTACAGATAGATAGATCACTGTTCTTGATTCAATCTTTCTGAGAAAATTTTTATATTTTATTGTATCAAAAATTTAATAATGTCTGTTCTATTATGTTCAGTTTTTTTCTGTTATAATACTGATTAATCACATGTTGTAAAACTTGATCATTTTAATGCAGATTTTCAATCCAGTCAGTATAGTTATGATTTAACCTTCAACTACCTACAAAAGGAGCAGTGTAGTTATCTATCAAAAAAAATTTTGAGTTTTAGAACATTTCTTTTAAAAATTATTCAATTACATATTGAGTGTGTTGAACATCTAAGAGGAATTACATTTAGCAAAATTTAATCAAACTAACATATTGGTTTAAATGGTGTATAATTGGTTTACTCAATTCGGTCCGAAACAGTAGTTACAGAAATATATAGTTTTACCAAATGATTTTTCCCTTTATATTTCTACGTAAGTTTTCTACTTTTTTCAATGGTCAAATTAAAGTATATCTTCAACTAACTTACTTTTAGAAACACTAAAATATCAATTTTATTTAATTAAGTGTAAGTAAATATAATTCTTATATATAAAAAACAATATAAATTTGCTGATTAAGTAAAACTTCAAAACTTTTTTCGATTAATATGTAAACTACCTCTTTCATAAGTAGCACAGTTATGAAACCAAATTTGAGCTTCAATTCGATGTAATAAGAAGATACCAATAAACTACCTTACTTGAAACATTGTAGCAACCAGGTTGAATGGATGCACCATTGATGTAGAAATCTACATGGCCAGATGGTTCAGCTTTACCAAACATCCCTGGATTGGAGTGAATTACATCGACAAATTTAGCATCACTTTTATCCAACTTAAATTCATCGACTGAAGTTGCATAAAGAGGCAAAGCTGGATCGAGACCTGAAATAATAAGAAAATTATCAATTTCCTTCCTTCACATTGTTATTTTTTCTATTTGAGGTTTAGTTTTTTCCATCTTAGGCTCTGCAAGATGGGTTATCAACCTTTTCTACCCACAGTGGGAAAGTCGATATATATTTTTGTGGATCTATCAAAATAAAAGGCAACTTGTCCAGGCTTGGTTGAAACCAGCTCTGCTTCTGACACAAGAATCTTCTGTCTTTGCCAAATATCCTGCCCATTTCCCACATGGTTTATTAGAATGTGAATCATGCATATAAACAATTATAGTTTTTGTATAGTTTAGCCTTCATCAGGGCTAAGAACAAAAAACAAGATAACAACCAATGAATAAAAGCAAATATAGAATCGTTAGAAAATAGGAAAATAAGTAGCAATCTGGAAACATAAATATATAGCAGACATGAATACTGTTAGTATTATAAGAAGAAGACTGTATGAGAACAGTATCATCCAATAATCCACATCCATCTTCTCCTCATATATATTGTTCATGATCAACAATCTTCTCATCATTATAATTCATCAGAATTTTAAATAACCAAGTAAATAAGCACTGTATAGTTAATACCAGTATCAGCGACTAAAGTTATCAAAACTATCTTTTGGATTGGATTTCCCTTAATATACTAAAAAATTCAACCATTCAGAAAATGGATTTCAAAACATTTTTATTTTTGAGTTATATTAGTATTGCATTGATGTTTATCTAATTAATGGTGGAAATTTGAAAACACGGTTAAACAAAGTGTTATTAGTATCCATCTGTTCTCTTATGTGAGAATAATCAGCTATTTTTGCTAAACCATTATTTTATTTTGATGAATGTTGAACTTCAAAAACTGTGTTCATTATTCACAAGCCTATGCCAGTATGAATCATAAATTATAACTAGTCCATCATTTGTCAACATTTTATTTTTTGCATTTAATCATGAACTAAATTAAATTCATTTAAATTTTAAAAAATCTTAAAACAGACTATTTGATATTTACCTGTTATTCTGTCAATCAGTATCCCATGGTTGCTGGTCAAATAATTGGATACATGGCCTGCCACATGGGCTCCGAGGCTAAATCCAACAATATGTATCTCTCCTATCGGTTTGAGGGTACTCAGAGCTTCACCTGTGCAGCGGCCGACCTGCCTTGTATTCATTTTGGCACTCACGTAGCAAGGTTTACTGGCTAAATCCTCCCAATCCACCACTAATAAAGTGTCTTTTCCACGTTTCAAGTAACCTGTTTAAAAGTGTGACAAATCATTGGCCATTGCTACAATATGAATTATTAATAGTAATGATTTTAAAAGTATTAAAAAACAAAACAATATTTGTAATAATTTAATATGATGAAAAATGATCAATATGGATTAAAAAAAAAAAAAAAAAAAAGGAGAAAGGAATTTAACATACACATTCACAACTTTAATCAATTATAAAATTTTATATTCTATCAAGAAGTTGATTAGAGGTGGGGGTCTAGAAATAAAACACAAGCAGTCCCAGTATTTTTACACATATTTGTTTGTTTTTTTTTGGTCATACCACTACTTTTATCAATTATATGACATATATATATTGCAAGTTTATATGCTTATTTCTTTAAAATGAATATTAGTTATATTTTGTATTTTAGGTGTGTTTTATTTGTGGTAAAGAGGGGAAAAATAAGGGAAAAAAAGAGGAAAGTCACATTGGGTTTAAAGAGAAGATATAAAAAAAAAGGATAGAAATGGAAGAAAGAAATTAATGAATTATAGAAGGAGGAAAAAAAAAAAAAATGAAAAAGATAAAAGAACTAAAGCGATAAAACAAAAAAATCATATACTATTATGATATATTTGTATATATATGTATATATAGTTGACCATAAAGATTTAAATATAAGAAGACGGTCAGGGTTGTGGTCAAAAAAAGAACAAATAGTTTAAAACTATTTTAATGTCCGACGTTTCGCCCCACTTTGCAGGGCTATATTTTTACATAATATTCATCCTTCAGGCGTTAAACGGCTGGCCACCTTCTTTCCACTCCTCCACGATTCCGCTTCATTGTTCCCTTCTGTTCAACTGTTCGCTGTGAACAGGTAGGTGGTCTTGATTTGTTCTTTGCTCATTAATTAATAATTCTCAGTATTAAATAAACAAATTAATATGTATTCATGCCATATTATGATTCATATTCTTTATTAAAAAGTATAATTAAGGTGTTATCAATTTAGGGCTATCATCTTTAAAATTGGCTGGCTACTCTGTAATATGTTTATAGATACTGTCTATGAATTCTACCCATCTAGTTTTTTATCCCCAAGCTTTCATGCTATGTTTACATTCATGATTGAACAGAGTAATGACAACTACTCTAAAAGTTGTGGTAATTTACGATAACTTTCTTATCCTAATTTTTCAGTAAAAACTGAGTCTTTTTGCTCTTAATTGAAATAAGTTAGGTACCATTTAAAGTTTACATCTTTGATACTACTTTTTGTTTTTCTTGCTCTTGATTGAGCTGTTGAGTACAAAAGAGGTGTAAGTCAAAACTGGAGTTATGAAATACTTTAGAGATAGTTTTATTAAGTTTTTGGTAAGGAATAACAGCTTTCTCTGTTAAATCAAGTTGTTTAAAAGCATATCTAACTATTCAAGTGCATTTGAAGTCAATCCACTGTGTGCATAGAACTGAGTTGTACACTACTGAGTTGTTACACAAAAAGTGTAACAGCTACATTTAAAAAAGTATTTGAAGTAGATTGCTTTTCCATGTTCTCAAATTATTATTTTGACTTTGAAAAATGAAGTTGGCCCAATCGAAAAGAAATTAGAATGGACAGCCAAAATATGTATTGGTATTTATTTAAGGTATACTGTTTTCAATTTTTTTTTTTTTTTTTTACATGTATAAATCAGTTTATAAGTATAAGGAAGTGTTTCCTTGTAAACACAATATGCTCACTATCTACATTTCAAACTTATCTTGGGATAATAAAAAATAACAACAAAAACAAACCAGCTTAATAATTTCTGAGTAAGATAAAGTTTAAAATATGAGTTTTTGTTTATTTTATTGATGTTGAAATGCTGGAGTAATATAATGAAATAAATTTTGTTGTTTTATTTTTCTACATAATAAAAAAGATTTTGGTCAGATATTATTATAATTTTTGTTTTTAAACAAGAACCTATCAATAGTGAAGTTTATATATAGAAGAAAAATATAAAATAAAAATAATACCACAAAACATATTACAAAGTACCCTGACAACTATAAAAATGAGAGTTTAAAATAGACTAAATGGCTGATCAGAGCAGCATTTGTACAAGAACAGTTAAAAAATACCCTCTCACTATCTCATGAATTTCTATATGCGTACCAGCAACAACAGCGTCCATGAAGTCCAACGAAGAATATCCATGGATAATAACTTTGATGTTAGCTTCAGGGTCATAACTTTCTGGTACTATTTTATTTTTCAAATCTAATAATATTCTACGTTCACTTCTGTAACAATACATTACCAAATTGTTATCTGGTAGAGCAGAATTTTCAAATAAATTAATTAATGCAAGCTTAATTTGCATTATATAATTACCATTTTATTTAATGAATGGCATTCTATAATAAAATAAAATATATAATGAATTTACTCACTTTGTAAAGAGATAAAATTTAATATGTTCATTTGAATTACAAGGTAGGTTCATCTGCATCTTACACTTAGCTGTTTCTAAATTTACCTTAAAACCCGCTTCTACTTCAGTATGAGTAGTTGTTGAGACTGAAAAATAAATTATAATCAATCAAATATATTTATGACATTAATATTTTAAAATAATGTAATAGGTATTATGGATTACTAAAATAATCACTATGGACAACTTCTACATTGTTGAATCTTTTTTTAATGGGATTCATTTTTAAATTATTAATTATCAATCAGAATGATATTCTTAGGAACCCATTTTAGAATTAAACTTGATTAAACCCACATTGTAAAAATTAAATTATGTAATTAATAATACAAATTTTATTTGAAAATAATTTTATTTTATTCATATATGTATATATTTTAGACATTTTAACAACTTTACCATTTTAAAACTTTTGTCCTTTACTTCTTCAACACAGTCATCTCAATAAAATTTTTTTATATTATAAATATAACTCCATTGAAGTATTAGTTAACAATATTTCTTGTTGGGGCTTTTAATCTAATTATTTCAATAAATTTTAAACTTTTTTAAAAATTTATTTATTGACATTTAGAACTGTACACAATTATACATTTAGTAAATTTGATGTAAGTTATAATCTCCATTATAACTTAATGAGACAGGCGTATAGAGAAACTACCCATTGGAAGAACTCTAATGACGTCTTTACATTAGAAGTTCTTGTGGCCATCTTCTTTTCAGGGCCCTCAGAAGTTTTTCAGGAATGGAAGAAGAAGCAAGTTTAGAAACTAGTAGGTTTGGGTGGTTAGGGTGTTTATAATGGAAGGAATGATATCTAGATTGGTTACACATGAAACATCCAAGTCCTTATGTATTTTTTTTTTTTTTTTGTGATAAAGTAAGGAACATTGAGGATTTTGGATTGTAAGGATTGGATACGGGAGGAATTTGAAGGTTTAGTAGAGCCCCAAAGCTCAACTCTGTATGTCTAGGTAGGCCTTATTATTATCATGTAGATCACTCTTTTGTGATAAATTGGAAGTTTAGACTGTTTGTCTAGTAAGTGCTGTAATAGTCAGAATCAATGTACAGTCTTGTGTGTGATGAATGAATCAATGTGCAGTCTTTTCAGTCTTGTGTGAGGATTTCAAGTTAGTCAAGATGTAGTGCAATGTAGCGGATCTGTTCTACAGGGTAAGAGCAACATTGATAAAATATACTGTATCCACAGACATCTTTAGAGAATAAAAACAAGGTAAAAAAGTTATCAAAATTTTTTGAAAAATATATTTTGCTCTATTGTTTATATAAATTTTTAAGAGTATTGTAACTTTTTACTATACAATTTTAAAGTATAATGTTACTTCATATACTGTAGATAAAAACCCCCAAGAAAAAAATTCAACTAATACTTGGAATAGTATTTATAATACCAAAGAATTTTAATAGAAGACTGGAGTGAAGAAGTAGAGGAATAAATTTTGTGTATGACCAAAGATAGTAAAAGCCAGAATGTTAAAAAGGCATATATATATATATATATATATAAGTTACAGTCAGCTGGTACTTCGATGTCAGCTGACTGAGCAGATCAGCTGATCATGTGAATATATAAAGATGTGCTGAACCCAATAAAGGATAGTATGTTACAGCAGTTCAAACGTGTTACATCTTATT
>NW_027115012.1:2120452-2125250 GCF_000696795.3 Halyomorpha halys
CGCTAGAGAGGTGGAGGCCCAAATGGAAGTAGAGGAGCCAGGGTGGACACGGATAAAATATCATCGGCCAAGAAACATGCCAAACCCTTGGAGAAGAAGAGAACAAAGAGATGGTAGAAGAGAGAGAAATGGTAACACGGAAAATAAAACGCCCGTTCCATTGCATCTTCGGGTTCCAGTCCTTTTTCCAATTGGTACCAAGTGATCACTGAGTGTACTATGAAGCCTCTATATCCCTCCCCGACTCTTGGGATGTACCGGGAAATTGAGGTGCCATACTACCTCCAGGCTTGCATTTCCTTCCTGATGCTTGCATTATCGAATTCTCTCCCGCTGTCGGACGGAATCCTGTCTGGCACTCCATAAAATTGGAACCAATTCCACAATGCTCGTAACACTGCTTCTTCCGATCTCTCTTAAACCAGGTGTGCCATGGCCAGTTTACTGAAGAAGTCAATGATAGTAATCCATCTATAACCTTTCCACGTTAAGGAGTCTACTTGAAGATCACTGAGGGTAGCATCTGCGGTTGGTTCTCTTTTTGCGTTGCCTTAGGAGGATGTCTATCGTACTTAGTACTTAGACACACATCGCAGTTTCCGATAGTTTCCTGAATGGTGCGTTTTATTCCCCCATCAGAAGTATCTGCGGCGGAACGCGTGCAACATTTCTTTGAGTCCTCGGTGGTTTGTTTTACCTTGATGATACGCGAGCGTCACCTCCTTTTGATGCTCTGCGTCTCGGATTATCTCCACCATCATTGCGGAGCTGGCTCCGTCTGAAGCTGGTCTATACACTTCCGAACATTATGCTCAATATCCGGCGTCATTACTAGCGTACTTTCTTTCTTGAGCAAGTTATTGAGGGGTACCAGGTACTTTGCCATATCTGGAACAAACCTTCGATGGTAATTCAGTGCGCCTAATAGCCTTCAGATCCCTTTGATGTCGGTTGGCATCGCTATCCGTTTTAAGGCCGCTACTTTCTGAATATTTGGTCTTACTCCCTCCTTGGAGATGGTGTGTCCCAAAAAGTTGATTTGCTCTTGTCCCAGCGCCTAGTTCCCTCGGGATAATTTCAGTCCAAATTCTCTCATCCTTCAAAACACACTTTTCAGATGCTCCACATGATCAGTTTCCGATTTGCTGAAGACCAAGAGATCGTCCATATAGACTTGGCATACGGACTCATCCATCCCCCTCAGAAACTCGTCCATAAGCCCCTGAAATATATTCAGGGCATTTTTTAGTCCAAAGGGCATCCTCGTGAACTCATAGTTTCCTCTTTCAAATGTGAATGGCGTTTTGTATTGGTCATTTGGGTACATTCTAATCTGGTGATAGCCCGCCATGAGGTCTAGCGTGCTGAAAATTGCTGCTCCACCTAATGTCCTCAAATCTAGGAATTGGGTGTCTTTCATCGATGGTATTTTCATCTAGCTTACGATATTCGATAACCACCCAATATTTTTCTTCTTCTTACCTGATGCATTCTTCTTTCTCACTCCTCACAATGGGCTATTATAAGGTGATGTGCATCCACGATGAACCCTTGCTTTTTGAGATTCTCTATCTGAACAGTTTCAAACCAAACACTCTCTTGTAGCGTGCCAGGAGACCTGATGGGTAAAATAAATATTGGGACAGTGGTATGTAGGAAAGTGAGGACTAAACAGGGAAAGAGCTGCAGAGGGCCCATTCAGAGTGATTGTCATTAGAGAACATAATATTGTTACAATAGAAAATGTCAAAGAACCTAGAAAGAGGAGAACTGTCAATATTGAACAGTCGAAACTTCCAGCAATTACAATACAGAGTGTGTTTATATCACCATAACTAGATTAGACTACCAGAAATGAATTTTTTTTTTGTTTTAGTTTGTTCGTGAATTTTTTATATATAACTTTCAAAATATTCTTCGTAAATATAATCTTTCCCATGTTATTGTACGATAAGTTATTTTGTTTTATATTTATGTCTATTTTTACAGTTTTATTAATGTATGTATTTTTCTTTTTTATATGATTGAGTTTAAGAGGACTGTATGCCTATTGTTTACTGATAGTTTATTGTAAAGTTTACAATTTTTTTTTTTATTTTATATGTTATTATATTGTTCAGTATATGTTTACGATGATTGTTCGTAAACTGGTGGTCTTGTCACCTTGTCATTTATCTTACTTTTACCTATCTAACTGATCTAAGTAACTGAATGTAAACTTAGATCTTTACTCTTTGACTGTTGAGCATTTCCCTTTTTGTTTCATCATACTTTTGTTACTCAGGAATCTTCTACTGCCACTCCTGCACCATTACTTGGGCTTGAAACCTGCACTTATTTTTATGTATTCATGTTAATTTTTTATATATATTCTTTTTTATCTTTCTTTTTACCCCCTTTCTCTATTTTCTACTCCTTTCTTATTCATTTTTCCTTACCCATGTTATTTTATTATGTACCCCACATCTAATTATTTTCATTTGTACTACTTACTCCTTTTGGTTTATACCATTTTAAAAAAAATAATAATAGATAATATAGCTCTGATTTTCTTATTTTCTGTATTTCTTTTTAATCATTTTGGTTATTATCTTGTTTTTTGTTCTTAGCCCTGATGAAATTTTAGCCAAAATCTTGGCTCTAATAAAATAAGTTTTACTTATCGTTGTTCTTCACTGACCCCCAACCATCTTCTTTTCTTATAATATTCAGGGTCAACAATTAACCCATAATTATAAATACAATTAAATATTCCTCTAGTTGATTTGTCTCACTTTGTGTGTATGAATATTTACTTGTTCATTAATCTTTCTTCCTTTACTCTTGTGCAAGTGCGGGATTGAAAAATAATTTTAATTATTCTATTTTTGTAGTGACGGACATCTTCATGAAGGTGACCAGATATTGGCTATCGATGGCCAACCACTGGACTCAAACATCTCGCACCAGCAGGCGATCTCTATCCTGCAGAAGGCAAGAGGACTTGTTGAGCTTGTTGTAGCTCGAAGTGAGGATCAACAGCCTTCCTCCTTAACACCCTCTCCATCGCCTTCTGCAGTTAGTGATTCGTCCAAAGCTGGTTCAGACATGGTGGTAAGTTTTATTTTTCTTGATCAATTATTAATTACATATAAATTGTAAATAAATCAATAAATAAATTGAGTCCAAATACGACTAGATTTCTTCATATAAGAGAATTAAAATACCGAAATGATTTAAATTTGATTTTTCAATTATACAATATAATAATAAGTAACAGCTCTATACACTAACTTTAAACAGTATATTGATACTAATTACATCATTAAAATAAAAAAAATATAATAAATAAGTGAAGTTCTGGATGAGCACGGTATCAAAGTGTTAGGTAATCAAGGTATTATCATTAACTTGTGCTTAGGAGATTTTGATAGTGACACAGAAAATGAGAGTGCCTCGACTGAAGACTACCTTGGTTGCTCAACTACTTAATTAATTATAATCAATAACTACTTAATTCTTTTGTAACTACTACTGTATGAATTTCTAAATTAATGTGTTTTGATCTATGTATATATCTTCTATCGATATTTATAAATAGAATAACAATAATGTGTCAAATTCTTATTAGTGAAAGAAATTATTTCTGATATTATTAAATGGAATATAGTCTGAGTGCAGTCAAACTAAACTCAAATAGTAATATTATGTAGTTACAAATAATTAAATTTGAGTTTAATTTAACCGCACCCGGACCATATTCCATTTATTGATGGTCAATCAGCAATCTTCCAGTATTTCTAATATTTATTGTATGTATTAATTTTTTCTTTCTCTATATTTACTGGAGTTTCCGAAATTGAAATCCTAAAACTAGTAGTTGTTATGCATTTATAAATGACATCAATATTAGTGTTAAAAATAGATTAATTAAATATTATTTTGAGATATGGTGTTTTATTTACATACATATTTTCTGTAAATTATTGTCATTTGTTATTAGAATCATCAGTAATTAGTATTAATATGCTGTTTAGAGTTAGTGTACAAAGCTCTTTCTTATTATTATATTGTATTATTGAAAAATTTAAATTGAACTTAGTTGTGTATCTTAATCCTCGTATATGAAATATTCTGTTGTGCCTATGAGCTGGTGGCCAAAAATAATTCTTCTGTCAGCAGTGTCTCTTTGTGTTGAAACTTTTTTAGATTTCAAGTTTAAATTTAAAATAATGAAATTTTTCTAATCCTGCTTAAAATGTATCAAAACGTATTCCAAATGCAACCAGAGTATTTCATATACATGGATTAAGATACACAACTAATTTACATTAACATTTTAATTTCAATTTTTCAACTATACAATATAATAACAATAGCTTTATAAACTAATTTCAAACAGTATATTGACACTAACCTACACTATATTAGTATTCATTCTACTAGACAAATTGAACAATAAATTTTAGAGAACAGAATTGTAATAAAGTAAATAAAATAACATATTTCAAAAAAATATTTAATTAATTAATTCATATTAATGGAATGTCATTTATAAATGTGTTACAATTACTAGTTTTAGGATTGTAATTGAATTTAGGAAATACATATATAGAGAAAAAACTAACATTTATAATAAATATTAAAAATAAATAATAAAAATTGCTGTCACTATAGGAATTTACCACATTGTTGTGATTCTTCTGTTCATAGATATTTTTAGAGATCAATAAAAGACATAGGAGCCGCTCAGTGCACATATCGATTAACTCCACTTTTTGAAAAATCTTAAATTTAAGTGTCAAAGCCCTTGGTATAG
>NW_027115012.1:2125490-2130317 GCF_000696795.3 Halyomorpha halys
CGCTTATTTGTTTTTAAACAGCCGAAGATGCTCTCTCCCTCTCAATAATATTCGTAACAAAATCGCATCGGTAAACAGATAAAAAGAAGCGCAATGCAAACGGTAGTTAGTATAGCAGTGATCTCGCACGCTGAATGTTACTGTGTACTTCTTAGTCTTTTCAACATTACTCCCAGATTGTTTTTAAATAAATAAATATTATACCATTATAATCAAGATGAGTGAGACTAATAATGTGAGTGAGAAAAGCATTGATGATTCTTCAATACGATTTATCAACAGAAAGTCTGGTCCAAGAAGCGTTTATCGTTTTCCTCGGATTCATCGGATTGCAACAGTACAAACACATTGATTGGGAGGAAAAGAAGTCGTAATCCTGTTAAATGGATACGAAATTTACAAAAGCATAACAGGATAAAAGGTTTGGCATACAGGAATAGGGGAGGAAAATTAATACCTGCAAAAACATTTGTTGATATACAATGCAGATCCCGTCAAAATTGCAATCAAAAAATTATTTCGGATGAGAGAGAGGCTGCCATGAAAGCATTTTATAGTTTACATAGTCAACTTGACCAAAATATTTTCTTAAGAGGTTGTATCAAAGTTAACGAAATAAAAAGAAGGCACCCTACGAATGAAACTAAAGAACGAAGATCACATTCGTTTACATATTACTTTCGAAAAGAGAGACTTGATATTCCCGTTTGTAAAAAATATTTTAGAGACAGTTATCAGGTGAGTGACGGGCGGATATATGATTATTGTTCCAAAGAACAAGTTTGGAAGATGAGCGCAAAGGCCGCGTTGCAAGCAATAAAATAGATGATACAAATGTTATAAAGTCATTTCGAGCCTAGCGTAGTCACTACACCAGAGCTCATAATACAAGATGACAATATTTAAATCCTGACTTAAATATTAAGAAGACTTATGAACTATACGTCACAGAATGTGAAAAGGAAAACGTAGCACCAGTGAAAGAAAAATATTACTATAATGTGTTCTCTACAAAATTTAATTTACATTTTAAACAACCATCAAAGGATACATGTCAAACTTGTGATGCTTTTCAAATAAAAATTCAATCTTCAGACGATGAGGGAATTAAGATGGCAAAAATTGAAAAGGAAACTCACTTAGAAGAGGCTGAACGGGCTCGCAGTCAAATGGCTGCCGATCGAATGGCAACATCGGAAAAATTGTTCGTATTTTCTTTTGACTTGGAAAAAGCTTTAGCCTTTCCCAAGTTGACAAAATCCATAGCTTATTATAAGCGAAATTTATATGTTTATAATTTTGGATGTCATGAATTCAATAAAAATATAAGCCACATGTTTGTTTGGCCAGAAACTGAAGGATCTCGTGGGTCTCAAGAAATTTCATCTTGTCTAATAAAGTACATAAAGACTTACGCTGCAAACTTCGAAAAAATAATAACATATTCGGATTCGTGTACCGGGAAAAACAGAAATATTAAAACCGTCTTAAGTTTATTAAAACTTGTTCAAAGCACGGAAATCAAAGCTGAATCAATTGGCATGAAATTTTTGGTAAGTGGACACAGCTATTTGCCCAATGATTCATATTTTGCCATTATTGAGACATGTGCGAAAAAAAATCAAAACATTTTTACACCAGATGATTGGTACCATATAATCAAAACATGTAAAAAGAAAGCGTCATTTCATCTTATCCAAATGACACACCAAGATTTTTTGTCAACAAAACCTTTAGAACAGTTTATCATTAACAGAAAAGTAACCGTCACAGGGCTTCCAGTAAATTGGTTTAAAATACGCTGGATAAAGTTAGAAAGTTCCAAACCTTATCTCATACAATTCAAATGTGACTATAATGAAGATACAGAATTTCAAGCCATTAATATAAGAAAATCTTTTTCTTTGCGGGTAGACCGCAAAGTTTGAAAAATATAGATCAGCCTTTATTATATCCTAAAGGTAGAACTGTGACAAGGGAAAAATGGAAAAACATGATGGACCTGCTAAAATTCATTCCTCCTGTTAAACACGATTACTATAAGAACTTGTCAACAAATCGAAATGACGAATCTTCGCATACAGCTGATGAAGAAGACATTATTTATAATATTGCTGAATCATCCCAAAGATTAATGCCGCTAACATAAAGCTGCTATGAATTAATTTCAAAAATTATATTATAACAGAACTGCCAACATTCATTTTTATGGAAAAGCTGTGATAAAAATGTATAATAACTAACTTTTTCTGTAATAAAAAACTTAAAAATGTAAAGACTAAATTTAACTTTATTACTTGTTTCAGTTGCCAAATCGATTAACTCCACCAGTCACATAAAAACTGTAACATTACTGACGATTGTTTGTTGACTATTCTTTCTTATTAATTTTATATACCGTTAGATGAAAGCTATATCTGCAATTATGCATTCTACATTATATATTTGAATTCATATTATCAGAGGAATTTTAAAAAACAATATAAATTACATCATCGCGTTTCTCAACTTTTCGTTTTATGGAGTTAATCGATGTGTGCACTGAGCGGCTCATATATAGATCAAAACTCATTAATTTAGAACTTTTGTACTGTAGCAATTACAATAGAACTAAGTAGTTCGGAGAAATAAAGATAGTTATAAGTTAATATAATTTCACAGCCAGTGTCACTATCAAGATCTCCAGGGCATAAGTTATTTTTATAAACACTCTGATAAGTTGCTCATCCAATGCCTTACTTATTGTAGTTAGTTATTTGAATAATGCAATTAAAGTCAATATACTGTTTAAAATTAGTGTGTAAAATATCTATCTTTTTGTGATATTACAGAATTAAAAAACAAAATTTTAATGTTAATTTAAATTAGTTATTTATTTTAATCCTCGTATATGAATCGTTCTGGTTGGGCTTGAATTCAATTTTATTCGGATTCAAAACAATAAATAATTTTAAATTTAAACTTGAAATAAAAAAAGTCATAGTACTGTATGACACAGCCAGTAGGTGAGTACTGGAAGTAACCAACTAACCCAAGTTCACCTGAGGCCTTTAGGGATAATCCCAGAGCAGACAGTAGTTATCACAGTCCTGCCCTTTCAACAAATTTTGAACTATGATATTCATGTCAGTCATTTAATTTTATTTATGTTACTGTATACATAACTTGAACTTTCATAAATTTAAAAATATATATGATTTTTTTTTTTAAATTAATAGAAATAATTTATCTGCTGTTTTGTATTAATATTCTTTCTTCAGTTTATTTGTTACAAAAATTATCTAAATCACTCTTGACCCCCATTACTTTATACATCACTTACATTTAATTTTTATTTGCAATGTGAATAATTAAAATTAATCATTTAAGCTTAAATGGTATGTTTTGTTTTAGTTAAACACCGAATGGGCCCAAGTTGAAGTAATCGATCTCATTAATGATGGCTCAGGTTTAGGATTTGGAATAATTGGAGGACGAAGTACAGGTGTTGTTGTCAAGACAATCCTTCATGGAGGTGTAGCAGATAGGGTAAGTTTTATATTAATTTATATTCTAGCAGTTTTTTTTTATATTATTTTTCCTTAAAAATTCCTCCTATAAGACATTAGTATGATACTATCAGACAGAGCATTGGGGTCTCATAGGACTAATGGAAATTATGTGCATTTCTGATGTGTGACCTCTTCGCCGCTGCGGTGACGTCTTCTAGTCGCCTTCCTCGTCAAGGTATACGGTGGGCGATATAGTGAAAACCATGTGTCTTCGCTAGGTGTCAGTAGAGACAGTTGCTTCTCCCTCAGAGGCTGGCCAGCGTGTCCTGGAATCTGGTGTGATGGTAGGGGCAGGCCAGGTCCTAGCTTGTATGGTGTATAGGCAGAGGCGTCATTGCAGTCGCAGCGTCTGCGGGGTCTTCCGGTGTCTGCAGCAAGGGGGGGAATCAGGAAATGAGACCCCCGACCCCGACTTTATATAAATTCAAAAAGAGCCGAAAAATTCGGATTACTTAAATCCGACAGAAGTATTACCCTAAGATTCTGCCCCTCTTATATTCTATTTAAACATATGCTAGAATTTTGTTTTATTACATCTACTTATGAATATATTATTGATTTCTTAAAGGATTGATGTTGTCTATCATAAGATAATTTTTATCTCTATAGAATGGACGGCTACAAAGTGGTGACCACATCTTGCAAATCGGAGATGTCAATCTTCGTGGAATGGGATCAGAACAAGTGGCAGCAGTACTTCGTCAATCTGGAAGCCATGTTCGATTGGTTGTTGCCCGCCCAGTAGAACCAACATCACCTGATTATCAAGCTCTCGGTTCTCAGGCTCCTATCGTTCCTACTAAAATTCTAGCTGATCCGGAAGAACTTGACAGGCATCTGGTTCAAAATGGATATCCTCAAGTAACTTACAATACTCCAACACCAAATGTAGAACCTTTTGACAATCCTTTTATGTTTCATCAAGAAGGAGAGCTGCAAGTTAGGGTAAGTCCCTTATAAAGGCTGATTTCATGTCTTATGTGGAAATATTTAATAGAAATTTTACAATAAATTATTAATTTTTTATTGATATAGTTTTAGTGAAAAAATTTTGAGGATATTATTTTTATATTGTATTGGGCTGCGAGAGGAAAAATGGCATAATAGCCCACTTCCTATGGTGTAGGAAAAAAAAAAATATATATATATATATAAGTTAAGTATCGGCGAAAGTCAAATGTCAAAAAAAAGAGAAGAAGAAATAAGATGTAACACGTGTGAACTGCTGTAACATACTATCTTTATTGGGTTCGGTACATCTCTTTATATACATGCG
>NW_027115012.1:2132108-2132439 GCF_000696795.3 Halyomorpha halys
TGTTATATTGTGCTAGAAGCTCCTTCCAGCGAGTTATCCTAGCTGATGATTCCTTTAGTTTTCCTACCCACTGGAGTGGTCTATGGTCAGTATGTTGTAATAATTTTAAAAAATTAAAAAATAAAATAAAAAGAATTTTGATTCTTTTTAAACTTTCTTCAAATATAAGAGAGATAACTTGGGTTCAAATTAAGAACTTTACTCTTAAATGGATAATATAATTTTATTATATAAAAAGAAAGACTCTTAATCTCAGGGCGTATGGTTACTAGACAATCAGAACAGGCATTTACAATAATTTAATTAAATTAATATCTCTGTTACAATTGTA
>NW_027115013.1:0-518 GCF_000696795.3 Halyomorpha halys
AGATCTATAATGAAAATCAATTAAGCCGTTCTCGAGAAATTAGTGCTTCTGTCTCTGTTCTGTTGACTCATTTCAATGTGAATATTAAGAATCAAGTAATATATTTACTGTTCTAAAAAGCAAGGAGTGAATTCGATTTACTCGTCAAGCTAATATTAACATATTATTGTCAATAAATGAAACTTACTATAATAATCAACTATTACATTTTATAAAACAAAGAGAATAATTACCTTCCTGAAGGTTATCTTTAACTATGATAACAACTAGATAAGACTATAATAATAAAGATAACCTACAGGAAGGTAATTATTCTCTTTGTTTTATAAAATGTAAGTTTATAAATTAAACTCTTCCAGTAGAAGATATTAATTTAATGAATGAAGGTTTTTACTAACAAAATCAGATAAGATATTTTTATCGAAGGGTTTAGTATGTTAATCTTAGTATAACACGATTGTATTTCATTCATTACTTCTTTTATCCAAGAACATACCCAAGATCAAAATTAGGGAGGT
>NW_027115013.1:2763-5128 GCF_000696795.3 Halyomorpha halys
AATTTATATTCATTTGTGAATATACTAAAAACTGCTTCCCCTTCGAAGATATGTGTTATAAACTACTTTATAGTAAGTTAAATTTCCTTTATTTTGAACGTTGGTGCGTCTAATTTTTTTTCAAAAATTTTAACCGAACAATTAGAAATTAATATTTTGTGGATTTATTTTGTCAAATATTAAGTACTAGCAGACATCTCTACGTCTTATGGTTTCTGTAATAACATTTTTCATATATCAAACTTATTGTCCGATCAACTATAAATCAATTTATTTGAGCAAATAACTTCTCCTACAAAGATAACATTAACTACTTCATAGTACATTAGACTAGCTTTTATTTGATTCGTAATAGACATCTATACGTCATATAGTTCCTGAAATATAGATTTCTCAAAATAAATTCACTAACTACTAATCTTTCAATACATTTTTATGAAATTTTGCTTTTTAAAAAGCTATATCTCGAGAACTATTGAACGTAAATAGCTCTATTAGGGCTCATATTTGAGGAAATTTACTCTCCTTTAAATAATGATCTTATATATTTTCTAGTGTTGTTGGTAGTTTTTAAGATATAGTGGTCGGAACAAAAAATTAATTATTTTTAACTTTTAGAAACCGCAACCATTTTTTTTTCTCCCTACCTATACTTGGCAGACTCATCAATTTTGACTAGTAATTATACATAGTTTTCATTAAAGTAATCAGAAATTGAGGTGAGATAACTGCCTTTTTTTATCCCGGCTCTTGTACTAGAACTTTCCATCACATCTTATACGTTGGAGTTAGATATAATTTTTTTTAAATTTTGCTTAGCTATGTAAACCGGCAATAGTCTTTCGAATGAGGGTCTAGAATGTTTCAGGATTAAAAAAAAACTAATATAAATTAATAGAATTATCGTGAGAAGACATAATATATTGAAAGTGACGCGAAAAAAAATTCAAGATAGCAAATCTTGGTCCGATTTAGATGATGTTTTATTTATGTTTATGTTTTATGATGTATAGAAATTAATTAAATTCAAAGTAATTTTACAGAATTTTCAAAAAAAAAAAAAAAAAAAAAGATATACTATAAAAATAAAAAGACATAACAACATTTATTTTTCAATAATTTCCAATATATGAAAAACTAAAATGCTTTAGGAGAAGGTGTTGGATATGTTTGATCCAAATCGTTGTGTCAGTTTTGACACTAAGATATACGAAAATCCGTTCCGATACAAAGAGGATAAGAAATTATTTAATCCCAATTTTTGATTACTTTAGTGAAAACTATGTATAATTACTAGTCAAAATTAATAGGTCTGCCAAGAATAGGTAGGGGGAATACAAAATGGCGGCTGTTACAGAGTGTTATAAGAATTTTCATTCGGAGCACTACAGAGAAAGAAATGCTTTATTCATTCATGCTGGCCAAATACATCGGGTTGCTACATCACACAGCATACTGATCAATCCGTGATCGGACATATATAAATTACATATTTTTACATTGTATAATAAAATAGAAAGAAAAACAATTTTTTTTTTACTAACAACACTAGGAAACCTATGGGAACGTCATTTAAAGTAGAGTATATAAAAATTCGCTAAAATATGAGCCCTAATAGAGAGAGCTGTTTACGTTAAATATTTTAGCAAATTTACTCTTCTTTAAATAATAATCTATTAGGTTTCTAGTGTTGTTGGTAATTGGTAAAGATATAGAGCCCCTAATGAAAAATTAATTATGTTTAAGGTTTTTAAAAAGCCGCCATTTTTTATTCCCCTACCTATACTAGGCAGTCTCGTCAATTTTTACTAGTAATTATACATTGTTTTCATTAAAGTAATAAAAAAATAGGGTGAAATAACTGCCTTTTTTTCTTCCCAGCTCTTGAACTAGTTGGAAGTCTTAACTTTGGTGTACGAACTCTTCTGGGGGGGGGGGGAGGCAATGCAGTATGGACAATCGAGTTGAAAAAATCGTCTGTATGGCTAGAAGAAGTTACTGGAGGGAAAGATGGAACGCTCCAGAGGTAGGGGCAGAGCAAAACTGAGGTAGGTTGTAGACAGACAGACAGACAGGATCGAGGCTTACAGAATATCCAAGGCTTATTTAGGAGGGAAAGGATCAGATCGGTCTGTAGCGCCACGGAAAAATAATTTATGTCATTCAAAACAAGCGACACCATTTCGTTTCAGCTAAAGCCAATTCTTCTAGGCCTAACGGGATTAGTTCAAGTTGATGACAGCAAGCTAATAAAATAAGTTTGTAGATTATTATTTATTTTTTTGTTTCCTTTCTTTATTATTCAATTCTAAACTTGGAAAATATATATGGAAATGTAACAACGAATGAATCATGATTCAAAGAA
>NW_027115014.1:0-972 GCF_000696795.3 Halyomorpha halys
TAACATATCAATTATAACTAATACAAAAAATAAAGGAGTATTTGAACTAAAGACCAACTAAAGGATACAAAAAAAAATTATATAAAAATAAAGATCTAGGTATAAGTAAATAAATTTTATATATATAATTAAACGCACACATTCATATACATATAATCGCATACGTTCTCTCTCAGAAATTTCCAAACACACCATTTTGGTACTGCATCTATATCATAATAACACATGAAATATAGATTACAAGATTTTTTATTGATAATTTATAGGTACAAACTTTTTTTATCTTTTTGGCATCCCCTTTAGAAAATGTCTGATGTAATTAATTATGTAGGAGAATGTGAGGAATGGGGAAGATGATTGCGCAAAGATAGCTCTCCTGCGGGTTCATTATGTGTTGAGTTACTTGAGGATATCTTGTCTTCAGTCTCGAGGCCATCTTCTTTTCAGACACCTCAGAGGATTGTCAGAAATGGGGAAGAAGAAGCAAGGTGAGAAACTAGTGGGTTTGGGTGGTTAGGAAGTTTATAATCGAAGTATTGATATCTGGTCCGGGCTAGATCGGTTACATATTGAACAGTAAGGTATTTATGGATGATTGTAACAAACTAAGGAGCATTGAGGATTTTGGAGTGTAAATATTGGATACGAGAGGAATTCGAAGGTTTAGTGGAGCTCCAAAGCTCAACTCCGTATGTCCAGATTATGGTCATGTAGATCAGTCTTTTGTAATGAATTGGAAGTTTAGACCGTTTGTCTAGTAAGTTCTGTAATAGTCGGAATCGATGTTCAGTTTCCTGTCCTTTAAGTCTTGTGTAAGGATTCCAAGATAGTCGTTTGGCCACCAGATGTAGTTCAAGGTAGCAGATCTGTTCTAAAAGGGTAAGATCATCATTTTTAATGTATAATGTATGTCAAAATACTTTTATCTGTAGTCTTGCAGCCTATATGCCAAACCTGTCATTCCCCATTATC
>NW_027115014.1:4527-5133 GCF_000696795.3 Halyomorpha halys
TCCCTTGTATTAGGTTATATCAAATTAAAAAAGGCAACTAGATTTATGATCAAACTAACAATATATTATTTATTACATCTATTATCATGTCACATCATTATTAATATATTTTTTCCACTTATTTTTCGAATTTTTTTTAGACAGAAAAAATTCAATATTTAAAAACAAAAAGGAAATCGATTTAAAAAAAAAATGTGGACGCGTAATAAAATAAAAAAAACAAGAGGTATTTTTTATTAGTTTTTTATTTTATTACTTCAGTGAATAACTTTTTATTATTTTTTTTAACGGTGTAAAGTTTTAAAGGTAACTTCCATTGTATATAAAAAAAAAATATTGGTTAGATAATATCTGACGAATTAAAGCCTTTACTATAGGTATGTTCCAACAACCAAATCCGACTATCCAGAACTGTACAGAGCATGCATAGGATTCGGGAGATTTATAGGAAGATAGTCTTTGTAATTGTCATATGTTAATGCAAGATACAACATTTAATAACTTATAGCAAAATGAAAAAAAGAAAAGAAAAAGTAAAAGATAACTATATATTATACAATTGTACGTCACTATTCTATAAGTTTTTTTTTTTTTTTATCCATATGA
>NW_027115014.1:6801-7204 GCF_000696795.3 Halyomorpha halys
CCTCTCGTTGTCTGTTAGGCCTGTTTTTTTCATTCCATTTATTTCTATAGAATAGATGTAACATGTTTTTTTTTTTTCATTTTTTTTATGCCAGGTGAAAAGTTTCCCTATATGTATTCCAATACTATATGAAACATTGTTTTGTTTTTTTATGTACTTACACATTTGGATTTCGTTTAAGAATGTTTTATATGCCTTCGTTTTTTCAATATTTTTCTTTTGCTGGTACGACAGACCTTGAAGATCTGTGGCCGTGTATTGTGGTTCCGGAGATAATACACGAATCTGGTGGGGGGGGCGGGGAGGGGGAGTGCAAAGCGTAGTCAGGTAAGAGTGTCCACTTGGGTTTTAAAAATCGTTTTTTTGGAGAAAATTATGAAATTCGAAAACCGGTTTTTTAGTA
>NW_027115014.1:9155-10204 GCF_000696795.3 Halyomorpha halys
ATTTTGTGTATTGTTTTGATAAATGCTCTTAGTTATAATATGGTTATTATAAAAATATTTACATCCTTATATGTGAAAATTATGCATAAACAACGAATAATTGTTTTTAATATTATTTAATCCTGGTCAACTATTATTTCATTGTTCTACTAAATTGCATACAAAAATTTTACTATCAATAAAATTGAACAGTAAATAATTTCAGTCAAAAACTGCTTTTAATCACTCTAAATTTTTTTATAAAAATTCGAAACCGGTTAAAACCGGTTTTGTGGAACAATTACTATTCGAAAACAGGTTTTCTAAAATGTCGGTTTTGTATAAACCCTAGTGTCCACCCTTATAGCACGGTCGCCCATCCACACTTGACGCTTAACTTGTTATCCAATTCCAAACTTCCTAGCCCACTCGGCTACTCTGACCTCCATTAATGATGTATTATTAAGTATTATTGCACGTATATTTATTTGCATACTGTATTAACTTAATTTTAGTTTTTTTTTTTATTTCCACCCCCATACCTAAACATGAATCTCCACAATAGACTGAAACGATAAGAAACTGCTTGTAGATTTCGATTGCTAAAACACCTTGACAAACACTCTAAACTTCCCACTTATTACAAAAAATTCCAAACCAACTTGGGGCTCCACCAAACCATCAAATTTTACAATCCAGGATCCTCTATAAAATCCTTGATACACTCATCCATGAAGACTTAAACATCCCATTCGTTTTAGATTTGGCTGGAAATATAATATGGCCAATAGATCATATAATTTAAAGCAATGATTAAAGTACCAACATTGGGTGGTTCCTTCCCTATATTATCATCTGTTCTGAAAAATTTATCAAATTTATTTACTGTATTTTTTTTATATAGATTGTAAATTTCAATAAAATTTGCAACATTACTTTACGTTGCAGAACCTCCTACATCTGAAAAAAATGGCCATTGATGTTACATCATAGTACCATTTAACGCATGCATAAAGAACAGTGGGAAGTTTTAATACTATATTTTCCCATTATAATTAAGGCTTGAAATT
>NW_027115014.1:11374-14641 GCF_000696795.3 Halyomorpha halys
CTTCGGGGAGGGAAGCTTGTGCTGATTGGCCAATAGCTTCAATTCTCCACGGGTATTCGACCTTTCTTAGTTGCATGCGGATCCTTATTGTCGACAAGAATAGCTTGAATTGAGAGATAATACGAGATTATAAATTTCTTTATATATTAAACCTTTTAAATTAAAACAAAAAGAAATAGCTGTGCGGTAGAACCCGAGATTGGTCTTCAGTACTTGGTAAGGTTTCTGGAACAATGGTTGTTCATTGGAAGTTTTTGTTCAAGGTCCAACCAAATTAGTTCAGCATATAGAGACTAGATGTGCCCCTGGAGGACTCTGGAACCTACAGGTTTGAGTCACGGCTTATTAGTAATTAAAAGTGAAAAGAAAATTAGACAACTAAGAAAAAACAATTTTCTTTTTATCTGCTTTCTGATCATTTCTGTCAAACTAAGGGGAAAAGGAAGTTATTCTGATATCTTTGTTCCGACCGGAGTAGGAAATTCACGTTTTCCTAAACTATTATCACGGGGGAGGATAATAAAAATAAGAATAAATAAAAATGAAGGGTTTGGCGTTACTGGATTTTCGAGATTGCTAAGTTGACGCCTTAAAAAACTCGCCTATAATGACCTAAGCACGATTGAAAATAATATATAGAAAAAAAAAGAACGCAGTAGATTTAAGGGATGTACATATTAATATACATAATTACAATTACAAGTACAGTAATGAGTCATTGAATTGCTAATGAAAACTACTACTACGAAAATAAGCCTCATAAACGACTTTATACCTTATTAAAGTAGCTTTAATTTGAGTGCTAATAGACATCCGTACGTAACACAGTTCCTGAGATATAGATATCTCAAAGTAAATTAACTAACCACTGATATTTCAGTACGTTCCATACAACATTTTTATGAAATGTTGCTTTTTATAAGCTATATTTCGAGAACTATTTAAGGTAAATAGCTCCATTAGGGCTTACATTTTAGCGAATTCACTCTACTTTAAATGATGCACTCTTAGTTGTTACTGATGTTGGTAGTTGTAAAGATATAGAGCTCCGAAAATTAATTATTTTTAATGTTTTGAAAATTAAATTTTTTATTCCCCCTAACTGTACTTGGCAGACTCGTCAATTTTTACTAGTAATTATACCTAAGTAATCGAAAATTGGGGTGAAATAACTGCCTTTTATCCCCTCTTGGGCTCTTATACTATTCTGAACTCACAATTTTGTGTATTGTTTTGATAAATGCTCTTAGTTCGTGTTTGGTATGTATTGTTTTGTTTTGGACGTTTTTAAACTCTAATTAAGTAATATAAGAAAACATGGCAAGGAAACGAGGAACAAGTGAGGTGTAGAAAAGTTTATGTGACGAAACTGTTGGAAATTTTATTATCTCGCAAAGATTACCAGGCTGCTTAATAAGTTAATTAGAAAATTTGTTTGGTGTTCCTCTGGATTTAACATATAATATCGAGTTTAAACTAAGCTGCTTACAATTCTATACTAACGTTTTCTTGTTAAAACATTTTAGATTTAACACATCATGAATACCTGTATTTATGTGCCTAAGTCCAGAATATTAGTAATATTATGTAATAATTGATTGTAGCAATAATCAATTATTACATAATATTACTTATTATAGTGACACTGTTTTTATAAATGTTATTTGTTGGTTTTAGTCGTATATTTAGATCTAGTTTAATGGGTAGTTAGGATATTTTACTTGGATCTTTCAGATGGCAAAAACTAGAAGGGTCCTCGAAGGACGAGATACGACGGTGTTTTGGCCGGCAGATGGCCACAGTTTGGATAGGAGGTACAAAAACAAGGCTATCCTCGCCGTGTGTTGATTAATTTCTAGTCGGCCACTTGGTTCTGTTTAGTCTGGCTCTGTTCCTCTCCGCTCCGCCTCTCCTTCGGCAAAAGTAAAAACAATCTTCAACTCCAAGAAGTGCTTCGAGGAACTCCTCTTCTTGGCCACTCGACTGCGTTTATTGGCTCTTCACCAAAGCAAATGTCTGAAGGACACTTGAGCCACTTAAATAATTTAGATTTTATGTCCCTAATGAATGTTTATCTTTAAGAAAATGTTACAGCGAGAGGTGATAATATTTACACCCGTCCAAAAAAAAAATATTGAAAAAATATGATTCAACAGAATGGGATTGGATGACGTTGTTGTTGAACGTATAGGAAGAAAATCAATTTGTACTTATTTGTTATACTTTAAGGAAAGAAACTTTATACATCTTATCTCATTTATTTAATCTTTTGATCGACGTTTCAGACAACCTATCTATTATCTAGTCCATCTACCAATTCCTATATAAATTTCATTAGTATGGAAATATAAATCTTCAATGTAGAAGATATTATTATAATTGTTATAACGTAATTCTAAAAGTGCGTGTGAAGGTTGAGCAAGTTTTAATTATATCTAATATATTTTTTCGTAACCTCTTGTATTATTATATTTGGTTAATACGTGCATATATAATACATGGTACATCTAATATAATAATTTGTTGTTGAATTGGATAATGGACAAGAAGATATAATAAAAGAGATAAGAAGTATGATTGATTTCTTTTCTTGAAAATTAAATAAATGAGTACAAAAAATAGAATTTATACCCTCAACCACAGATAAAATAATAATAATAATAATAATAAAATAAAAATTTGTGACAGTGGGGGTTCAAAAAATAAATTTACTAAGACTACCAGCCAATAATAAAATGAATATAATTACCAATAAATAATATTATATAAATAAGAGTTAGATGTGTAGGGAATTAAAAGACTGCCTCACTACCACAACGGCACCGGTTCGAATCCAGCCTGAGGGGTAAACTTCTACTTCTGTTGCGGTCCCACGAAATGAAAACTTGACTCCCCACCATGGTAAGAATAGATTGGTTATCTTTAGGTAACCTCACTGTATGTCAGAAATGACTAGGAAGGGTGTCGTAAAAATAAATAAATAAAAAATTTGTGTTAGAAAAAAACCCAAATATTGAAGTCAATTTATCCCATTTTGAATAGATAATTTATGCGATGTTTAATTTTTTATTTAAAAAAAAAATTATTTCAGTATTGTATATTTACTATATTATAGTATTATTTGTTAGCTTCTCAATTTCTTATTAGATTGTTTTTTTTTTATTTTTTCATTATAGTTTTGTTTTAGTCCTGAAGAAGACCTAAAATTTAGGCTGAAGCTTCAGCACAAATAAAATAAGTTGTCATCATCTCTTATTCATTCTAACG
>NW_027115014.1:15466-18133 GCF_000696795.3 Halyomorpha halys
GGCGTTGAGGCAGGCATAATGTAGCTGTTGATTGTCTGTATTTATTGTAAACCGTAAGCCTTTGTTCATGAACAAACATTAAACACGTGGGTGTTTGTTATTTATGTTTCGGCCAATCCATCCATCCTCAAGGACAATCTTAAATATAAATTTACACCTCACATCCAATTATTTAAAAGCATTTTGCAGGCTATTCTGCCCAGGTCAATATTACCCTATTTTGTTACAGTTTCATTAATTTTTAGAACTTTTAATTTTAGATCAACTTACACTACCAACTATCATATAAGAAGACTCCTGAGATATCAAATTCCAGAAAAAAAGGTATTTTTTTAAATAACCAAACCAACAGGTCTTGTTATTATCCTAACAGTTTTGGCCTGAAAGATATGGATCTGAAATAGGTCCCAGTAAAAAATTGAATGCGTTCAATTTTGGTCCAAGATTCACTTATAAATAATGAATAAAAAATATTATTTTCTGTTAAATAAATCAATTAGTATCCATGTAAAGTTTCAACACTCTTTATTATTTTATCAATAGTCCGACGTTTCGGCCAACATCAATAGTTTAAAATAGTTTGTTTATGTAATAGTTAATAGTGTAAGTTGATCTAAAATAAAAAGTAATAATTAATTAAATTGCAACAAAATATGATAATATATTTGGTAATTAATGACCCGGGCAGAATCACCTGAAAAACATTTTTAAATAATTGGATGTGAGGTGTAAATTTATGTTTAAGATTGTCCTTGAGGATGGCCAAAACGTTAGACTTTTAATAAAAATAATAAAGATTGTTGAGACTTAACGTGGATACTAATTGATTTATTTAAAAAATATAATTATATTATTTAAATAAAATAAATTTTATCTAAATTGTCTCGGATCTTTATTACAATCTTTATTATTACTATAAATGTCCAACGTTTTGGTCAACCTCACCATCCTCATGGATAATCTATTAAATAACAGCTTTTATTATACATTAAATTTTAAAAACCAACCCTGCTAGTAATAAATTAGCATACTTTAATTATAAATTTACATCTCACATCCAATAATTAAAAACTTTACCTAGGCTATTCTGCCATTGTTTGCAAGTTTAGTTAAATTAACCTATGAAACAATAAAAAAATAAAGAATCATAATTATTTATTAATAAACTTGCCTTATTTTATGTTTAATTACATATTTTGTCACTTTTTCATTCAATATTAATTACAGATTAGATTATGACTATTACCACGCATTATTTAGCTTTCTTTACAATCAGGTCAGGAATATAATCAATTTATTACAAATTGTATTTAGGTCTTAATTCTTATTTCTTTTATTATTAAAATTCATATAAAAGTTAATTGTAAATAGTAACATAAAATTTAACCACATTGTTCATAAATTAATTCTTCTTAAAATGTCTACAAAGTATTCGCATTTTCTGTATCTGTTTTAATATTCTCTGGCATATAAATACGTATTTTGCTTTTGAACGTATTATTTTCTTTATGTAAAATTATTCTACCGCCTACCGATATATGGAATATATAATAGTAAGGGGAATTATTACTATCGTGCTTGGTCGGGATTTCGAATTTGACGGAAATACAGATTTTGAAGTTCCATAATTCGAAAAAAAAATTGTCCGTATGTACTTAAATAGCCTAGATCAAAAATTATACTAAACTGATACATATTTAGGGCTACATTATATAGGGCAGGTGCTTGCCTGGGATGTGAAAGCAACCTATTTTATATAATATAATATTCAATAAAAAGTCTTAATACTTTCTTGAGACTGATTATTATTGTTTAAATAAAATAAATTTTATCCAATTTAAGTCTAAAAAACAATCTATATTTCTTTATGAGTCCAACGTTTCGGCCAACTCGGACAATCTTAAACATAAATTTAGAATCAGATCAATTTTAAAAAACTTTAAGTAGGCTATTCTGCCCAGGTCAATAATTTCAGTCTAAAATTACCCTTTTTTGTAAATTCTTCCGTTTAAAACAGTAAATTTACACTATTATACTTTATCACAATAATATTTGTTTTATGTTCATGTTTATTGTTAACTTATTTTTTTTTATTTAAAAACAAATTTGATCCTTTTTTTCTCAACTTTATTCATTACAAACCTTCCAACGTTTCGACCCTCAGGTCATTTTCAAGGATACCTATAAAAGGTTTTTATTTTTATATAACAATTTCATTATTTCCTTCACTTACATACTGATTTCTCTGGCCCTACCTTCATTTTGATGTAATTTTCTTTTTTAAAGTCTTAAAAATGCCGGCTAATTGCCTTTGTCCCACCTTTAAATAAATTAATCATTAAAATAATATCATAATAACATTATAAAATTTTTGTTTTTTAAAAATAAATTCCTACTTACATAATTTTTTCTATATAATTCCTTCTTATATTTAAAACTTTTTCAATCCACTTCTCTTCTTTCTTTCATTTACATTTGCAACCTTAAAACAGAACCTACCTTCAACAGGTTAGGACTCTGTTATCACCTTCCCATACAACATAATTTTTCTTAAATCATTAATTTACATTTTCAATATAATTTAATTAACATTTACTACCAACTACTCTGCCTACAACACAAACATTTTTTAATATATTTAAAATCTATAATTAATTTCTTCCTATT
>NW_027115014.1:19404-19935 GCF_000696795.3 Halyomorpha halys
GAAACGAGATAAGCCCTATCAGTTGGGTTATGAATTTATAATTATAATAATTATTTTAAATATACATATACCCCCGCTTTTTTATTTTATATCTCATTTTTTAACATATTTACTCATCTATTCATACTTTTATTATTGCATATTTATTCCATATATACATTTTTACTATTTAAGGATTTGAACATTCTTTTTTATTATTTTTTTATTTCCCATCTTTTTTGTATATGATAACTACATACTTATTTTGCTTAAAATTTTTTGTTCTTGTGAGCTTCGATAAAAAAGGCTACGTCGATTTAAGGTGGCCTTCACATCGGTAACATGGGACGTTTTTTTTTTAAAAGATAGATCATTCTTTTTATTTCTACTTACTATATCATATTTTTAGTTAGTTGCTATGGTTATAAGTTGTCCTTGTGTGACTTAAGTATCCCTTAAGTATTGGTAAGAAGGTTCCAACCTAGAGAGTTATAAATCGGAAAGATGTTACCGCGGTGGAGAACCTTCTCATTACTGTAAGTGAACACCTCA
>NW_027115014.1:21194-22088 GCF_000696795.3 Halyomorpha halys
TTCTAGATTTTTTTTTCGTGTGTTTAGAAACAATTTTCTAATTTTAATATAACTGAATTGATTCCCATTTTCTTTTATAATTCTTATTTCTGTTTTCATTTAAAATTATCACATCGTTTACACTCAAAGACGCCTAACCCACTTTGGTTTTGTTTCTTTTTAAACCTTGTTTGTTCCTTTTCTTTTCGCAGCGTTATAAAGACCTGAATATGTGCCACTAATCACAAATGGTATTTTCTGTTTGTTTTTTTTTAGGTTGCTCAAATTGTATATATACACTTTTTTTTAAGGACCTCTTCCTATTCATTTCTGACTTTTATTATTTTTTTCCGATCCCTCTAAAACAGAAATAAAAGTGAATTAATAGATACATCACTATGAAAAGGAAAGTAATTCGTGTTGGGTCTTACCTTTTACTACCTTTGGTATTTTAAGGTTTCCTGTTATGTTTAATGTTATATATGAGCGATTCATTCTTAAAAGGAGCTATTTTAAGTCCGGAGGTGAGGGGCCTCCTCGTGTTGAATCGCATAGAAGATAAAATAAAAAAACATTAATTAATGAAGACAGTAGATAATGGTCAAATAATAATAAAAAAAGTTAGAAATCGAAAGAGAAGTGTGGGAGAGGGGGAGTGAGTGCATCGCATATAGTGGCTTTAACCTGTACCATAATTAAGATTTAATATTAAAACATGTACCATTAAAAATTGTATTAATTTCTTGATGCGAGGGCTCCTAAAATATTTTTTCTGGACTAAGTTTATCCATTAAACATCTTTTCTGTACAATATTTAGTCCAGTGCCTTTGTGAGGTCAAAACTAAAGCCATTTATTTTTTTCTCAATACAGGCTTTTGACACACGGGTGGTTATCTATAGGTGACCAACCTATT
>NW_027115014.1:22643-23097 GCF_000696795.3 Halyomorpha halys
ACATTAATTAATGAAGACAGTAGATAATGGTCAAATAATAATAAAAAAAGTTAGAAATCGAAAGAGAAGTGTGGGAGAGGGGGAGTGAGTGCATCAGTAGATGGAGTTATGAGGTGATGTTAATAGGGTTTTTGGAACCTTTCCTGCATTGTCACCTCGCAGGAAGGGGGTATGGAAATTCATTTCTGACATACGGGGGGGGGCGAGGGGGGAGTTATCTACAGGTTACCACTCTATTCTAACCAAGGTGGTAGGCCATGTTTTTATTTTATGGGACTGCCACAGAAATAAAAGTCGAACCTCCTGGCCAAAAAGCTGCCAGTAATTCAGGTGGTTGAGATGCACGTCTTAAAATGCTGGGTCAGTCCTGATAAAAATTAATAAATGGCATCAGCAATGATTATCTAAAGGAAAGTATTATTGATTCCACTAAGAAGTCGGTAAAAAATAATGA
>NW_027115014.1:23147-23789 GCF_000696795.3 Halyomorpha halys
CAGTGCCTTTGTGAGGTCAAAACTAAAGCCATTTATTTTTTTCTCAATACAGGCTTTTGACACACGGGTGGTTATCTATAGGTGACCAACCTATTCTAACTCTGGTGGGGAGTCAAGCTTTTTATTTTGTAGGACAGGCACTCAATGAAAAAAATCGAACTGAATCTAGTTAATTATCAATACTACTAAGCAAAGATATTTATGAAGGCACTTATACTATTCGATAATTAACTAGAAGTAATCTAGATAGTAGAAAACACTAGTGCCGATGCTGCTTTCTAGGCAGGGTAGCCTTTTAGATATAGTTCTTATTTTTTTGGGGGTAGAGGGAGACATTTTCGCAACAAAGTTATTTTTAAAAGATAGCCATATAAAGAATATTCTACTTATGCCGGATGAAACAGGTCTAACCCTAATGTAATACTTGAAATTTTTAAAATAAAAAATGCTGGGTTTTTCAAACAATAGATATTTGGTCAGTCCTGATAAAAATTAATAAATGGCATCAGCAATGATTATCTAAAGGAAAGTATTATTGATTCCACTAAGAAGTCGGTAAAAAATAATGATGTTCATAATAGCGAATGTTTTAACACGATACAGTACCGCAAGAAAATCAATTAGTTATTAATGAACTTAAAA
>NW_027115014.1:27475-27913 GCF_000696795.3 Halyomorpha halys
TGAGTGACAGTCATACGAAATGAAATACTTGACCTCCCTCCCTCCACCATGGTATAACCCACTCCCCCCCTCCCGTATGTCAGAAATGACCAGGTAGGAGTCATAAAAAAAGACTATCAGGTCGCTAAAATTCCCAGGACGCTTTAACTAGGTCGGCTACGAACGGCCCTTGAAAAGAAATGTCATTCCAGTATAGTCTGGTTTTCACCACCCTATTCTAATAATGGGGGATCAAGTTTACATTGCGTCGGTCCGCCACAAAAATCATTTTAAAATCATTTTAATTTGGCCTCTAAATTGCACTGCATTTTTATTCCGTCTTTGCTCTTTCACCTTGAAAATTTTTCATGACTCATTTTTATTATCCCACTTTATATGTAACATAAAATATTACACGGTGATCAAAGAAAACTAATATATACATTTATATATAAGGAA
>NW_027115015.1:0-472 GCF_000696795.3 Halyomorpha halys
TGGATTGGCAATTTAGACCGTTTGTCTAGTAAATTTTGTAATAGTCGGAATCGATGTCTTGTCTTTTTAGTCTTGTATGAGGATTCCATGTCACAGTCGTTTGTCGAGATTTAGTCCTAAGTTATTATCCCACATATTCCTGACGAACAGATTCGTTCGTCAGGAATAAGTGGGGTATTATTAAAGGATACTGTAAGGCAAGAGGTCATGGATTTACGACGAAGGGTAAATGAGATTTGGTGGGACTTATTGGAATTAATATACTTATTTTTAAATGTAGCATGTGGATATTAGAACATATACTAGACAAACGGTCTAAACTTTCAATCCATTACAAAAGACTGATTTACTTGACTAAAGTAAGGCCTGTCTGGACATACGGAGTGGAGCTTTGGGGCTCTACTAAACCATGGAATTCCTCTCGTATTTTTATTTATTTATTTATCACCCTACCCTGCCTATTAGGCAATAC
>NW_027115015.1:2967-3820 GCF_000696795.3 Halyomorpha halys
CGTTCCCGCCGCATCCCATTCCTCGTCGACTAATTTTCCCTCAAGCGTTGATCGGAAAGCATTCCAATTTGCTCCTCGGGTTATGTACCCCTTCTCAATGCCGTGGAAGCTTTCCGGACCATCTGTAAGATTGAAAGCTATAGCTCGATGGTCGGAACTCGTCTCAGATCTAGGAGCCCAATCAATAATTCGGTTCGCTATTGCTGGCCTCGCCTGCGTCACGTCAATCCAACTCTGCCCCCTTACACAAGAAAATGTCCGGATGGCAGAAGTTTCATTCAATACTACTAGCTGGCTCCTCGCAATAAACTCTTCGAGCTTACAGTCCTTATCCTTATCCTTATCCAATCCTTACAGTCCAAAATCCTTACAGTCCTTATCCTTATCCAATCCTTACAGTCCAAAATCCTTCGTAAAATCCTTAATGCTGCTAACTTTGTCACAAATCAAGTCATCAGGACCTCAATGTCCCATATGTTTCCGATTTGGCAAGAACCAGATACCAATCCTTCCATGATAAACTTCCCAACCACCCAAACCAACTCTTTTCTACCCTGGTTTTTTCTTCATTACCTAATAATCCTCCTAGGCGTCTGAAAAGAAGATGGTCTCGAGATCTTCCCCTCTAGAAATGTTTTTGGTATTCTATCAATGGGTAGATTCTCCACATGTTTGTATCATGTCATTATATCACTTACAGCAAATTTACTTGATGTATATATATTTATACAGTTGTAAACAATAAAGAAGATTAAAAAAAAATAAGTATATACAAATATTTAAATTATAAATATATATATAGAGAGAGAGAATTTATAAATTTATAAATTATTATTTATAAGTGCAGGTGTAG
>NW_027115016.1:0-902 GCF_000696795.3 Halyomorpha halys
CATATGATTAACAGTATTTTTCTAGAAGTCGTGTGAGTTTTTCTTATTTTTTTTATTTGATTTATTAGTTCAACACATAGAAATTCATATATCAACACATATCTCTTATAAACTTATATATCTGTAATTGTTGTACTGTATAATAGTTTCCTTCATAATAACATTTGACTACATGAAAGAGCATCTCGCTTCAGTTCACACAGTTGTCATAGAAGTGATCACATATGACTAACAGTATTTTTCGAGAAGTCGTGTGAGTTATTTCTTTTTTTTTATTTGCTTTATTAGTTCAACACATAAAAATTCATATATCAACACATACCTCTAATAAACTTATATATCTGTAATTGTTTTACTGTATAATAGTTTCCTTCATAATAACATTTGACTACATGAAAGAGCATCTCGCTACAGTTCACACAGTTGTCATAGAAGTGATCACATATGACTGACAGTATTTTTTGAGAAGTCGTGTGAGTTATTTCTTTTTTTTTTTATTTGCTTTATTAGTTCAACACATAAAAATTCATATATCAACACATACCTCTAATAAACTTATATATCTGTAATTGTTGTACTGTATAATAGTTTCCTTCATAATAACATTTGACTACATGAAAGAGCATCTCGCTTCAGTTGACACAGTTGTCATAGAAGTGATCACATATGACTGACAGTATTTTTCGAGAAGTCGTGTGAGTTATTTCTTTTTTTTTTTTTATTTGCTTTATTAGTTCAACACATAAAAATTCATGTATCAACACATATCTCTTATAAACTTATATATCTGTAATTGTTGTACTGTATAATAGTTGCCTTCATGAAAATATTTGTTGTCATGACAGAGCATATTGCTGTAGTTAGGAACTATTGTCATGACAGAATTATCGAATTTAGTGAAA
>NW_027115016.1:2497-3277 GCF_000696795.3 Halyomorpha halys
TTTGACATTTTCCTATATACATCTTATATATACTGTCACTTCCTCTGTAATTGTTGAACTGTATAAAACTTGTCTACATGAAAGAGCATGTCATGGTAGTGAGGAACTATTGTCATTACAGAATTTGCTAATTTAGTGAACTACTGTCAGGACAGCAATATCTTCCTACAGATCACACAGTTGTCATACAGTTTATACTGATAACCACTTATGATTTATAGTATTGTTCTAGAGGTCGTGTGAGTTATTTCTCGCACCAGCAATGTTGAATTGTATAATAGTTGCCTTCATGATAACATTTGCCTACATGAACGAGCATCTCGCTACAGTTCACACAGTTGTCATAAAAATTTATCTTGACGATCACATATCACTAACAGTATTTTTCGACAAGTCGTGTTAGTTATTTCTTCTTTTTTGAATTTGATTTATTAGTTCAACAATAATAAAAATTCATATATCAACACATATCTCTTATAAACTTATATATACTGTCACAGCCATTGTAATTGTTGAATTGTATAATATTTGTCTACATGAAAGAGGATGTCATAGTAGTGAGGAACTATTGTCATTACAGAATTTGCTAATTTAGTAAACTACTGTCATGGCAGTAATATTTTACTAGATATCACACAGTTGTCATACAGTTTATCCTGATAATCACGTATGATTTATAGTATTGTTCTAGAAGTCGTGTGAGTTATTTCTCGCACCAGCAATGTTGAATTGTATAATAGTTTCCTTCATGATAACATTTGCCTACATGAAAGAGCATCT
>NW_027115017.1:0-1477 GCF_000696795.3 Halyomorpha halys
TATGAAATGAAAATTATTTAAAATTTAAGTTATATAATTAGCTAAATCATAACTAAACCACAAAAAGCCCGCCTTTTGGGTTTCAGTTTTCCTGCTTGCTATCTCACATTATATATTCCTTCCTCCGAGTGTCACATGTAAGAGCTGTACTAAAATTTTGTGTGTCCAATAAAGTGCTCAATTTATTATAAAATACATAGCTGTACAATTAAAACTTTTTTTTTTAATATTTATTTATTGCTATTTACAACTGTACATTATAATACATTTAGTAAATCTGACCTCAGTTAAATTGGAGTGTTACAGGCGTGTAGAGAAATTATCCATTGGTAGCACTCTAATGACGTTTTACATTAGCTGGTCTCGTGGCCATCTTCTTTTCAGGCACCTCGGAGGATTGTCAGGAATGGAAGAGGAAGCAAGGTTAGTAACTAGTGGGTTTGGGTGGCTAGGGAGTTTATAATGCAAGGAGTGATATCTGATTCGGGCTAGATCGGTTACATGTTAAAAACTAATTTTTTTACCACAGAATGATTTCATAGTTATTCGATAACTACATGGAGCTGTTTTCAAAATCATGCTGAAAAATACTGTCAAACACAACTCGAATATTACGTCCGAAGAATATTTTTTTAAATAATAAAACTAAAGGTGAACAGGTAAAAATAGGACCTGAAAAAAATAAATGCTATCGATATGAGAAATTAGTGCAACCATTGAAAAATGTTTTTGTCACAGAAAAGTTTGTTTATTTATTAAATTAATAAAAAAGAATTGCAGGTCCTGAGAAAAAAGAGTCCTTTTGCTTAAGGTATATTCAGTAATGACTTGTAATTGTAGGATTTAAAAGTATATACATGTAGCATTTATCAGGCAAGATTAATTCACCACTATTATAAGTCCAACGTTTCGGCTATCACGCCATCAATTCAACACTGAACAAATTAGTAATATATAGCGATACCAGAGTATTTTATTATAAAAGATAAGCTATAGCGACAATTTTTGTTGTTATTCTATTCTTTTCATCTCTGTTTAATGTCTTCATTAAACAAATAATTTATTTCCTTGAATCAGATTTCTTTTTTGTTTTCTCAAACCCCTCAATTATCATTAAAATATCTTATCACTATATCGGTTTCAGTTAAAACTTCTCTTCTGTTAATCCGGGATAAGTGTTCCTCGTATGAGTTGATGGTGAAACAATCATTTTCACGTGCTTATATTTATGATTATCATTACACGCAGTAATCATTCACCTGTAATATTATTTATTTATTTTATTAATAATTTTTTCTTTTAATTATCTTTTTGGATATTTATAGAGACGTTTATTAGTTTTAAGACAAGGATTGAATATTTTTGATATTATAAATAAATGTGATAGAATCATATTTTCTAATTACATTTTTTCATATTTTAAGTTATACAATTGATTAATTGAGTCTTAAAAATAGTTAATATAAAACTTATAATT
>NW_027115017.1:1597-4588 GCF_000696795.3 Halyomorpha halys
TTTTTTTAATTTAAAAGGTAGAGATAATTGCTTTTTTTTCCAACTGGTTTTTTGTATTTTTTGGAAAAATAAACCCTTTTTTTTATTCAAGGCTGTAATTTCATGTTATCGTTACAATGAAAGACAGCTTATAGTTGTATGATTTATAATTTCATTTTTATCTTGTATTCCACTCTAAGGCTCTGAAGCCTAATTTTGACACCTGTACATTATTCTAAAGGGATCAATCCCAAAATAAATAAAGGTTATTATTATTTGGTTGTATCCAAAGAAAAAAAAAGTCAATTGTAGTGATATTTGATTATTCCTTCAAATAGATCTGTCTTGTTATTTCTTTGTTACGTTATTTTTATCGCTGTTTATAACATCCAAAGAAAAAGTTTTTGTTTGTGATATTACCACTATCAGTAAAAAAAAAAAAAATATTTTTCGTTAAAAATGTTCTATAAAATCGAATATATACTTTATTTAAGAAAATTTAACAAAATAATGATTCTGTCGCCTTATCCTGCTTTCGGTAACATTCCAGCTTTCATCCAAGATGGATGGCAAAGCTCTTTTTCCCCTTAGGGTTTTGACTCTAAAATTCCTTTATGTTATATAACATTTTTTGAGATCCCTGGAATCTAAGTAAAAAATTAGGGAATTTTCAGAAATGGTTCATTAACTAAAAATTTAAATTAAGCCTTTTTTGAGAATCATCCAAAGCATTATTCAATGACATCACATTCTAAAAATTAGTTAAGAGTTATTTACACTGGATTATTACACTTACGCCATACTTTCTATATATTCATATCAATATTTAAAAACATTTTAATTGAGTCCAAAAGTGAACCGTGTCAACTGTTAATAACTGTTTTACCCTCATACCCTGGAAAATTTATGTCACGAACTAAAATATATGAGGAAACATCATTTTTAGTAACTCGAAACATAGCCCTGTGACATATGCATTATATGTCATAACATTAAAAGTAATTAGCATATATTATCATCATATATGAGCAATACTATCTAATGATTTTGATTATTCCACTAGAATTTCAATTGGTAGATAGTATAAAATTACGATAATGTATACTCTATTACTTACTTACTAATAACATTCATGTACGTTTGGATTGTCATTATTTTTTTATATTTTTAATTATTAAATATGAATTAAAGATAAAAAAATCGGAAAAAATCTCTATGAAAGTATATGTCCATAACTTGTTTGTATATTTTTATGTTTAGTATATTTTACTACCAAAACCTTGTTTTTCCAACCACCGACCTATAGGCTCTACCACTTATTTAAGCAAATCTCTCTTAGGCTGATGCTTCAAATATTAAAGGCCATCATCAGAGCTACAATAAAAAAAGCAATCCTTGAAATATTTGTTTCAAATGGGAAGAGGAGACTTTAAGATGGTTTAAATCGAGCAATATTTAAAAAATGCCTGAAATTGGAAAACGGCATTGTATTATCGTTGTTATGAATTATTTTGGTCATAATAAATAAAATAATATGTGTTCTGACTACTTTATGAATAAAATTTAAACCTTAACATTGATATTTAAGATTGTTAACATTTAAGGTTGTTAGAAGTGATTGCCTTGAGCTAACAAGTTAACCAAAAAAATGGACCAGTTGTGGATATATGAGTGTGTAAAGAATTGTTTTAGAAAAAATTCGTAGTTGTCATGGTTTTGGGATTTAATTAGAATTTTTTTTAATTTTCATTTATATACAAAAAAATAAGATGAATGTGTAATAATCTAGTATAAACTACACATACCCAACTGTAAGCAGTAAATCATAAATGTTTAGAACGTGATGCCAATGATGTACGTTTCCTGCTTTTCTGATTTGTTCAGTGTTCTTGAAGATGGCGAGATGGCCGAAACGTCATTTTTATTTTAAATTATAATTGTGGTGAAGTATAATTACAAAATAAGACATACCTTCATCTAAAACTTTCATTTATTATATATACATCGTTATTTTTCTATGAACTGATCTAGATGGTTGAGAAGCGTTTCGTGCGGGTTTGCTAACAGGAAAGTTGAGCAACGAAACCCTTTCATACAACTATAAACCCAGTTTGTAATCTCTCACGAACCAGCCTTGTTTACCTCCGTAAGAGTTGACAAGGTCAATTAATCCATTTAAGCCAATTCAATTGACCTCCTACAATAAGTTCCATTAGTCACGCACACACACAAACAACTGCTCATTCCATATTCCTTTATATTTGAAAAGAGCATGTTATTACAATGGAGGCGCGGCCGATTGGATAATTGCAGTGGTTTATGGGGTTCTATCAGGATGTTTAGAAGAGCGATTAGTTTTTGTAACAGGAAGCACGCAAGCTTATAAACAATCCAATTGAGGTCCCAGCACTCATCAACCTAATCGACATCATTGAGCATGTGTAGTTTGAATTTATATTATTTAAAGTAGTGGTCACCCTTCACCTCTCATTAGAGATATAGAGGATCAGGTATGTTTTAGGCTGCAATGAGAATAGGATGATTGCTTGTTGGGTGAGGCATTGGCTATTACCTTCTGAACACCGATAGTTTAAGAAGTATGATTTAAAATTAATATTATTATGATCCTCACATCAAGAGTTCTCCGTTTTTCGATTGCAGGCGCTTTTTCAATATTTCTCCATTTAATTATCATATGTCTCGTCATATTTACGTTTTGAGTAAATGTTTCAAAAGTGATATAGGACTCTATTTGGGGGTTTTAGTGGGTGGGTTTGCACGGGAAGGATTGTCTTATAATATGTGTGTCAAGATCAATGTATTGTATTTGTCAAGATCTCTGCTATTTTGAGATTGTGACATGTCGTACATCGACCAAGATACTATAAGTTTCTCTTTCAAATTTAAGATGAGTAAGACTACCAGAGGGTATTATCTAATGTTGAAGCAACAATAAAAAAAAATTTTTATTACTAATAAATTTCTTTAATGTAACATTTTTTTTGTTCCTGA
>NW_027115018.1:0-3747 GCF_000696795.3 Halyomorpha halys
CACGTGGGTGGTTAAGGGCGGGTCGAGCCGAATATTTGAATTCAAATCTCCCGCCATGTGTGACGTCATCAAAATGCTGGCTTCTGATTGGCTCCTCACGGAAGTGTCCCAGCTCGCCCGTATTCTCTCTACTGATGACAATTGGGTTTTACGCCCTAAAACCCTAACGAACAGCAACAACTACCTGAAGATATTTTATGGGAGTGTTTATTTTAAAGAACATGTATGTTAAGTTCAGGAGTTTCATTGCTTATCGAAATGATTTTTTTTCTATTATAATGCCATAATATAATCGTTCGACTGATATAGTAATTATAAATTTAAACAAAAAATAAAAATAAATATACTTCCTTGGAACGCAATGTGCGTAAACTTTGCCTTTTTACATTCCTGAAAGTTATAATGGATTTTATCATTTAATAACATAAAAAATCATATGTCCCTGATTACCTATTAAATGTACTCCAGTGAACAATGTGGTTTATTTGGTCTAAAATATTGTGTGAACGATGACAGAACTAAAATATGTAAATAATATTGTGAAAATTATATAAAAATAAACAATGTAACCTAAAATAAAATAGAAATAATACAAACAGTAATAAAATGCAATATTCTTATTATTCAATAAATATAATGTTTTAAGGTAAATAAAATATCATACTATTTTCTGATCAGTGATATTACTTCAATAATTGTATAACATCTAGAATTTAACAAGAAGAAAAGAGAGAATATTGGAATTAAAAAGTTAATTTTAAAGGGAATTATAATTGTTATAATCTTAATATATTTCGTATTCAAAATGCAATAATTAAAATAAAAACATGTTTATTTAACAAGTAATATTTAAAATCCTTTATGTCACGTGCATAATCTCAGAATGTTAATAACATAGGAATAATAGATATATCTTAATAATAAATTTGTCTTCATTTGTTTAAACTATGTTATGACATAACTTGGATTCACAAACATGTGATACTTCAGTTGTTCACATATTGTGTAAACATTATCTCCACGTAAAATGATTTTCAATTTTTCCAGCACTTTTTCCTCGTAAAGTGATACATCTAGTACATCAAAGGCTCCATTAATTATTATCTTTATAAGCGACTTCTTTTTCATAAATTATATTTTTTTTCGGCATGGGTATATTTAAAAATCATTATTTATTTAGCAATCGATAAAAAATGTTTTAGAAGATTAAAGGTTTGATACTTATATTTAATATATTACATATTTCTTGAGACATGAAACAAGGCTCAGTTTAATTACTTTTCAAGTAGTAGTAGTATATGTCTGTGTTTACGTATAACTGTATCAGTCACAGGTAACATAGTTATATTTAATGTTGTCATTTAATTATTAGCAAAGTAATTGTTTTTAATGTTTTTTTACATGATATGTGTAGTACTAAGGAGATTAGTAGGGGCCATTTGGTACAACTTTGGTACCTACTGCCAATATTCTACAACACAACACTGTTTTTTTAATTAATTTTTTTTATTCCTATAAAACTAACACGATAAAAATTTGAAATTTAATTATGTAGCTCTGTATTTTGTTCCTTGGATAAGAATAATTTTTGTCTCAATATTTTACTCGTTTTAGTTAAAATTTTATGCAAAGCCCAAAAAAATTAAAACATTTAGCTTATAAAATGTCTAGTACTTAAGTACACTATTATGCCATTGTTCCTTTATCCTTCGTGTATTATGCATCAGCGGAAAGATTATAATCATGTAATTACTCAAGTTTAGTAAAAATGGACTGATTAATAATTAATTAAACGAAAACAACCTTCTTTTTGTTAAATTTCTTTAAGGAATAACATTTAAAACAACAAATTTCTATTTATCGGATGTTATTTCTTTTGTTTATTTAATTTATTGAAACTATCGTATTTTAGAAATGAGCGTTTGTGTTTTTTGACGGACCTGTTGCATTATTATACTACATAAGTTGGAATGTTTATAATAAAAATGATAATAGATTATTCCTTTAAATTTATTTATTGTTTATTATTTATTGCTACTTTTTTCATTCTGTAATAATGTTAGTTGAGAGATAGAGGAAGATAATCTAATACTGTTGAGCTACCTGTTCCACAGATGGATTTTCTCTATTATGCATGTCCGACTGTGTAGAATATTTGCACGTGTTACAGAGAACGTGGAATTCCTGATTTTCCCTGAAGCCACGGCTCTGTCTTTGTTATATTTACTGATAAAGGTCTTTGTTGCAGATAGAAGCTTTATTTTTTATTTAATTTAGCTAAAATAAAATTTACTGAAAACGTGCCTCGACATGTTAGATTTTTTATCTCGTATGCAAACTTAAAACTAAAAAATAATATAAACATGATGTCATTTTTATATATCAATGTTCGTAAAAATAAACATACATCTAAACTTAATCAAATTAGCTCCATTTATAGTTATGATTATTGCTAAAGCCGTTTTGAGATTTTTTTTTATAAGTCCATATGCCGTAATTGTCAATTGTACAGTAATGAATTGTAAATCAGCCTTCTTTGAAAATAAATATAATTAAGAGACGTTAATCACTCTTCTTACAAATAGAACATAGTGATTAGACCAGCGATATTTATGTCTCAAACAGCTTTTTTATTCAAAAGAGATATTCGCGATTCTGACAAAATTCTAAAAATCGGGTGCATTTTATGCATCACAAAACTTTCACTTACCAACCAAATTAGAGACAAAATGAAGCCTTATATGTAAAGGCCGGATTAAACCAGCAGTAAAAAACTCAAAATGAGCAAACTCGCACAATAATAACTTAAAATGAAGATTAAGCCCCCAAACTCTGTAATAATGGACTTCGTTTTTTAATTTATATGGATCAAATCAAACTTGCTTAATAATATTTACATTTATAGGAACTTACATAAAAAATTTTAAATAAAAATCTACAATTTTGCACATAGAAGAAATATTAGACAGCTAATTTTATTAATTGATTCTATATTTCCATTACCAACCTACATTCAATGGTTCGAATGCAATTTTCCAACTTCTTGAATATACCCAAATTTTAAGTTTTAGAAAAAAAAATACCCAAAAGTACTGTGGAGAAAAGAGTATTTTAATTATTCTTGCAAACGAAATCCCCTTTTTTATTTCCCCTGAAATTTCGTATAGCATTTCATGCTATTCCACTTAGCTTTTATATTGTGTACATACATTCCAATATAGTATTAACCAAAAACTAATCATGTAGAAAAGCTTTAATAAGTTTAATTAATAACATGTACTTGAATTAATTTCCTGCATTTTGTTAAGTTTCAAAATAACGATTACAAAAAATAAGGCTGAAAACTAAAATTTGAAATTGCACTGATCACAACACATCCTGACGGAAGAAGATTGAGTTATTGGTGGAGGGAGAATCCAAGTGAAAATAATTACAATGAACATTTTCTAAAATAAGCTTATTCTGGAGAGGCTTTTTGATAGATGCTCGAAACCACTGATTGGTGAAACCACTGATCGCTCCTGTAGCGCTTTCAAAATACAAAAAGAGATTAAAATCATACAAATTAATAATAAAATACCACTACACGAAGCTAAAAAAAATTATAAAGAAACAAATCCCACGCTATTTAACAAAACATTCGCAGAAATCACAAAAAATAAAAATAACGATAAAAAGGATGTTGCAGTCCAGGCAAATATAATGTCTTATTTTTCAGAAAATTCAAAAACAACAGAGACTAACAAA
>NW_027115018.1:7832-30717 GCF_000696795.3 Halyomorpha halys
AGCAAAATTAAATAAAATATAAATGGCGTTGATGACCAATGAAGTTTGGCGCCACTAAACAACCAAACAAACAAACAAACCACTGATTGGTACTATTCCAACCATGTTCGTTTATTTGTAGTTTTTATTTATTGATATATTTCGTTCAATGTATTTGCCTTATCTCAATCTTAGTTAATTCTAAACTAGAAATTACAAAAGGAATAAATTTTATAATGAAATTAAAATAGATTAATGTTGGTATACATTATATTATAAGGAATTAAGTAAAAGCATTAAACAAAAATCAAAATCTTGGAATTTTTCCCAAAAAGAGAAGAACGTGTAATTTTGTTCAGAATAATCTCAAAACGTGTATTTAAAGGGGAAAAAACCAAAACATGCAATTTTATGATAAATAAAATAAGTGTTATTTGGATGGCATTTCTATGATTCGAATTTCTGTCGAGGATTGGTCTGAATTGGGCCTGCAGCTAGTTAAAAATACAATCGCTCGAAACTCCGGTCTTACATATAAGGAAATATATAACAATGGGAAATATTGCTATCGTGAACAATTTCGAATTATAGTTTTCGACGAAAAACAGGATTTGAAGTCCCCTTAGTCCAAATAAAGTTTCGCCAAATGGTCTTTATGCGTGCCAGTGAACAACTTAGCTTAGGAAAGAAATGTATGAAACTGAAGTTGGTATTATATGAACATACATGGTAAATACAAAGTCAGGAATATTTCGGGATTACTAAACAAAAATTTTTCGTTATTTAACAAAGTGCCACTTTATATAATATATTTTACTTTATCTAATTGATTATAAAGATATTCTTTAAACTGAGTTTGATTTACATCGATATATCAATCTATAATTTCAAATAGTTTGATATGATATTTTTTTTAAATCATCCTCTAAAGTATCTTTAATTGTATTAATTGCAAAATATGAAATATTAAAGCACTATGAGATTAAATAAAGGAGATAAGAGAAGAATATATTTTTTAGAAGCTTATAGAGTCGAAAATCGTAAAGAACCGAGAGCTTCCCACCTCTACCAATCCCAATATCTTGTACACGGTTTTGTTTTATTTTTTGAATTGTATTTATGCCAGGAACTAAGTTAATATTCGTTATTCGCACCTTTAGAATCCCCAAAATACAGATTATTATACTGACAAATATAGTTAACTGAATGATTAGATTTTTAATAATATTTTGGTATATGAGAAGAGAAAAAAAGTTTGAACTATGTGATCTAGTTCTAAACTGCGATTTTAGCATGCAATATTTAGAGGAATTAAATAAAAGAATGTTACAGTTATAACTACTTTTTTTTTTTTTTAAAGAACTAGAAACTTTGCCGTAGGGTTAGTAGTTTTTCCCTTAAATAGGGGAGGCCACAAAGCACCACGAAGCTCCACTTAGATGTGTATATTAGTAAATTTCTAATTGTTGAAACTGAAACCTACGAACTAGCCGAGACCACTCACTGACTGCTACATTTTAATTAGAACTACTAGTAACAAATCACAACCCGCAGAGTTGAGTAACAATTAACAATTACAAGAACAGTTCAAAGACTTTGCTGCTTCACAGACTTCTCTCAACTGTTTGTATGTTTGATGAAGTTTTGATCTGACAAAGCTTTGATGCAACTACCTAATTTGTACCAGCATAATTAATATTATTATGGATAAATCGTGAAGGTAGTAGAAATATTTGTTGTTATATACAAATATTCGAATATACAATACGTGTTATAAGCTATATTTTTATTACCTTAGAGAACCTTTCAATTTTACTTGTATAATTTGTGGAAAATTCGCTATTTTACTTTTGACGCGTATTGTATTGATATAATATTCAAGAATTATTAGATGGAACACCTATTTTTAAAAGAATGTATACAATTTTTACTATTTCCTTGATTTTTCTATAAGAAGTAATATTTACGAAATATTTTTTTCTGTTTACCTCCAATAATTAATAAGAATGTTTCTTCTAGATTTCATTTCTGAAACATAATGAGTTTACTGCATACGTTTTTATTCATGAAAAATTTGATTATTTTCTGAAGAATCTGGGAAAATGAACTGGTCGACCTCCTAGTTAAAGAAGGAGAAGTCTTATGGCGGAAGAGCCATGATGCAGGGAGAAATAAAATAAAATAAAGTATTCTATGTGGAAATTCTAAGTTTAACTTAATAATTACAATTCCGTTAGATGCATTTGCAAATGATATACAACGAGAATGTAGTACAAAATATAATCCTAATATATTATCTATTCATTTATTGAAATTTATCTCTTTAGTGTGATGTTTATTTTATTAGAATGGCAGGATAGAGACTTGTGGAGAAACTACCCATTGGAAGAACTCCAAGCATAAGACTTATTTTAAATTGTTTCCTCACCGTTGCTAATGCCTAGCTTTATTTCCTATTATAAACTAAGAATATTTAATTAGTATACTTAGATCAAACGATAAACACATGAGAACGTATTTTGAAATAAAATAAAATTTTATTTTTATTTTTAACCAAACCTTGTGTGTAAAACATTTAAGATTGATCACTAACAAAAAATTATTCACAGAGGATGTACATCTCAAATTAACAGTCTAAAAGTGACTAACTGAATAAGGATAAGTAGATAAACATCTTCGTTGTTATGAGACAGTTAAAACCTCATTATTACTGAATCAGATGGCCATGAACAATGACAAATAAAATTAACCAAAATGGCAGATGAGATGTGTCATGACCAGAACGATTGAATAATTGAAAAGATGAAGTTGTTGAACTGGATGGCTACCTTAACAAAAGCGAGGGCTAAAATATGACATGTTAATGCGTTCATCCTGCTTTTAGTTGGATATCAATACGGAAAAGTAGAAATAACAATTTATTATATAACTACCTCTTCTTTTGATAGAAGATCAATACGGACAACTTGATATTACAATTAATTATATAAATATTATTTTTTAAATTTATAGTTTTTATTATATTTCAAAATTGTTGGTTAGCTGCAACTATTTGGAATCTATATTATGTCTTAAGCAGTAGCTAATATAAAATAAATAAATTAAAGCGTATCAGTGTTTTTTTATTATTACATTTTTATTAAAAATAAAACAACTTGCTACCAATAATTTTAATGTACTACCATATATACCATATTAGAGAATTAAAAACAAAATAATAAAAAACTGTACCGCTGTAATCGAGCAAGTATCCGAGGTTAAGTACTTTATAATGGAGTAGTGTTTCTGGAAAAGTGGCTGTGCAAGAAGGTGATTTGTTCGTGGTAAACTGTCAGGTTTTCCTCCCATTGAGGGTACCCACTATATAGATACTGACTGAGTGTGGCTCTAGAGAGCTCCGGAACCCACAAGGTTAACTCAGAATTATTTAAATAATTATTTGCCCTTGCTGATTCTGAGGTATCCAGCTTCTTTATTAAAGAAAATGAAAATTATAGAAAATATATTAATAAAGATAAAATAATACTAGTATAAAATAAAATCGATAATAATAGCGATAAAATACGTTAAATAATGTTTCAACATTGGAAATAATGATAATTATATCAGTAAATAATAGTAATATAAATTACTTATAAATGTGAGTAAATATGGCTTATTTATTAAAATGTGATAATATTAACAAATAATCTTTATTACTTATTTAGAACATTTTATCATACTTACTGGAACATATAAAAGAGTTTAGTCCTTCCACCAGGCCCCAATTATTTATTTAAAGAAAACACGTTTACTCGCGCAGGCTGGAGTGTCGCCCATATTGTTACGTGTAATGACCATTAGTGCCTTCTGAGAACAATCTTGGGGCGGGGTACTAAGGTTGGGTGGAGGCTGTAGATAAACCATAATGATGGCACCTTCTTCCATACAAAGATTTCTCCTTTCAACAGCTGTTATATTATCTTTGGACCTATGTATTGCACTATTGAAACTTTGGGTGACAGAATTTATCAACACAATAATGATTTGAAAAACAAGGAGAGGGATCAAAATAAAACGGCACTAGTACAACATGCAACCAAAAACCAGCACTTTTTTGATTTGACAATTATTTTACATAAAGTAAATAATAAGTTCAAAAAGAAAATACTTGAATCCATTTACATATCTGAAAATACTAATTATACTGTAAATTTCAAACCAGATACAAGAAAATTGAACCAACGCTATGCAGAGGTATTAAGTAAAATTAATTTATGAAAAATATAAGATAAATTAAATGTGGATAGTTTTAATTCGCCTTTATGGGATTTTTACTAATGGAATAAAGAGGAAAATTAACAAAAATATTGTTATAATAAATATTTTAATGCCTCAACTGAGTGGAGCAAGGTTACAAGCAAGGTTGCGATAAAGTTTTAACAAATGACTGTTTAACAATTTTAATTTTGGTTTTAATGTAAAAGTTGACTAATTAGGTAATTAGACATAATGTAGGATATATTTATTAACAAAAGAATATGTTTACCTAATGTTTTAATGTTTAATAAAAATTGTTCTTGTGATCAGGGCAGAATACCCTGCATGAAGTTGAGTATATAAATATTTTTAGTTCCAAAATTGTATTAAGGTAAGATAAATTATAAATAATGATGTTAAGTAATTTGAATTGTTAAGATCATATTTGTAATAAAAGCTGTTTTGTGGTAGATGTCCCTGAGGATGGGCGGATTGGCCGAAACGTCGGACTTATAAAAAAAATAAAATGTGTTGAGACAAAAATTGAATTATTTATTTTAAAAAAATTAACAAGTCTCAAAAAAGTGTAAAGATTATAAATATAACCAAATTTTAACTTAAACCAGTGATTAAAGGCATGTAATTGACAAAACACTTTTATTATGAATAAATAATTTATCTTAACAAAATTATTTTTTATATCTTAAATACTATATAATTGAATAGAGTATTATAAATATGCTTTATTCAAAATTATTAGTTGTACTTATACAAATACTGATATGGTAAACAGCTTTTTGTACCATATTGTCAAATATATACGACTATAAATAATCAATAATCATATATGGACTATTATTGATCTAAAATCTTTCAGGATTTAACAGTTTATTTTGAAAGCTCGCTTAAGGCGAAGAAAAATTCGAAAATTCCTATTTAAAAAAAACTTTTGTAACTCAAAAGCAGTATTTTTATAGCTCTTTGAAAAAAAAATTTTTTTTTTATATAATTTATTTATTAAGAATTTGTAATACGATTTTAATCACCATCATTTGCTAAAAAGAATGGTGTTCAATGTTTTTACTGTTTTGCAAAATAATATTTGAATATTTTAAAACCTTAATTATTTCAATATTCTTTTGATCTATAAATAGATTCTCAACTTCGTATCTTCATCATTTAAAATCAGCTTCATTAGTGAAGTATCTCAGACTTTTTTTTCATTTTAAATATAAAATATTCTAAGTGTTTTTAAACTTTGCAATATTTTATTATATTATATAAGATATTGTACTTTGAATGGCTGTAGATATCTGTCCTAGATGATTTTTTTTCTTGCAAATATTGCTATCTTCACGACCCTCAGCCTCTACAACCCTAAGGTCCCATCAAAAAAGGTCAAGTACTTCGGGAGAATGGAGAAGAGAGGCTTAAGAACAGGAGAAAAAAAATAGAAATATTGATATTTTAAAACAAAAAAATCAGATTCACAGGTCATAAAAGTGTAAATTAGGACAGAAAAAAAATTGTTAGCAGAATATTGTTTTGTTTTTTTTTATGAAAAAAAATGGAAATTATAAATTGACAAAACGGTTTTTAAGCAGTAATGGTCCAAAAGCATTAACAAGGCTATTTAAAAAATAAACCATTAAATGTAAAAATAATTTATTTCAATTACCGTTTTTTAGTATATTGATGTTATTCTTTTACTTCATGACTGCTTTCGAAATGTGTCAATAATATAGTGTTAATTTTTATTCTAAATGTAACAGAGATTTTATTATATTATTTTTCTATCAATACATGTCCCATTTTATTCTATCTTTCAGTCCAATTTACGTGGGATTAGATCAATTCAGCTTAGGAAAAAAGTTACCTGTCAAAATTGAACGCACCTTTAACCAATCAGATTGAAAACCTCCGACATGCCATGGATGCTTATTAAATGAGATTGAAGGCTATTGGCTCACTTTAGAACACTACTATTGTAAGAGCTGTCACTATTGGCCGTAACAATATCCAACATAAATCTTCACCCTCCTTCAATATTTCACCAATCCCACCCGGTTCTGATGGCGGAATTTCTTTGTCCCTTGTGTTTTTCAAGGACCTAAATAAATTTATAAGACCCCGACACATCAACAAAAAATGTCAGAGGAAAGTACAGTTTAAAAATTGGAAGTTTATATATTTTTTATTCATATTAATTGTCATCTTCTTCTTTATTTTTTATTTTTTCTATACTCAAGACTCTTCAAATAGGGTATTTTGTGAATATTTTTGAAAAAAAAATAAGTAAAATTTTGAAAAGAAGAAATAGTACTAAAGGTACTTTTATAAAAACCGTTGAAATTAATATTCATCAACTGAGTAGTATTTTGTTAAAAGAATGAAAGGCTCTTCTAATGAATTCATATATGAAATGTATTTAAGGTGAATGTAAGTTTGTTAAAATTTAAAAAAAAAATCATTTTACGTATTCCAATCCTCAAACAAAATGCTCTACCTTTCAACTACTATGCCATCTTAAAGAACGATTTTTACTTTACTCATTTTAGTAGGTTATAACTTCGTTTTTCATGTAGTCGGAATATATCTCTATATAGTAGAATCTGCAACTAATTTTTTTTTCTCGGTAGATGGCATATTAGCCGAAACGTAGAGCATTTTGTTTGTTGATTGAATTGGTAAAATAATTTTGCCTTAAAATTATAACAATAAATTCGTTTTTAGTTTATTCTCTTAATTCGTATATCCTACTTAATATATCTTATCTTACTTAATCTTAAAAAGTTAACACACTTTTAATTTTTAAATCTATATTACATTTTCCATCCCTAAGCTACAATAAAATCCGAAATGAATCTCTAGTTTTTCCCTCATTAAACTCAAAATCGCAAGGAAATGAGTCAATCTAAAAATTTCATGCCATTTTCTAATTTTTACGCAGGGTTACTTTCTATTAGAAACAAACTAGGGGACTCATTACAAAACTATAATAAATGATGCTGAAAAGAGTACAGTTCTAATGTTTTCAGGGTGATTAGGAGAGAGAATATCAAGTCATATTTTTATGTTCAGTTTTATTATCGGAACTCTTCTATGATTAATTTTTACAATCTACTTTGGTCGGTTTTACAACTGAAAACATTCAATTTTCCCTTGCATAAAATAAATAATAAAACCTTATTGTAGATAGGACTCAGGAACTATGCTCTCCCTTAACGCTTGGAGAATCAGGATTCTGATTGATTCCAACACGTCTCCGCCGTAGCAGTGCTATTGAATTGCAATGGAGTTTGATTTATGGTCTATTAGCAACAGATATCAGGTACTGGCCACTGCCTCGATTCCTGTTCCAATGTAACAGTAGCTATCATGGCCAATGCGTTTTATGAAATGAGTAGTGCTGGATTGAGAATGAACGGCCGAATTTCGACGAATACGGTTCTGGTAATATGAATTAATAAAATATGAAAGATTTGTTGTAAGGATTGGCAATTTAAAACCATTTTCTCTTGTTTTTTCCACAATTGAAGGTTTTAAGTCGAGTAACATGTCAGGATAAGATGAGGGGCTACATATTAAAAGATGAAAAGTTTCTTTAACTCTTCGGCCGGACGATCTGTTTCCTCTCTTTTAACCAGAACTATTTCTGGTATTTTATATGATATCCTTATGTAGAAAAACCACGGAAATTTCTCCTAGATTTTTTTTTAAATTTATTATGTTCCATTATCATTTCCATTATTCTGTTGTTTCGTATATTTTATAAAAGATAAACAGATATAATTCAGTTGTTTTCTTTAATTCCTTAATTTTCTAAATGTTATTCCAGAAACATGTTTGTGGATATAAATTAACAACCAAGATTGCATTTGAAAGCTTTATTTTCACCTCAAATTGGATAGATATTAGAGAGAGGCTTTATTTAACCAGCAATACTGCCTAAATAGGTTGTTGTACTGTGTATTTTTATTAGTCTAATTTTTTTATTTAATAATAAAAATATATTTTCCTCTTTGGCTTTTTTTTCTCCATTATTACTAACCATAAAAATACAGTGTTGTTTTTAACTAAGTTACATTGAATTTAGTTAATTTATTTGTTTTTCCTTTTTTATATTTTTATATTTTTAAATTTTTCTTTTGTCTTTAACCGTATTTATTTTATGCTCTCTTTTCCACTCTTATATCTCTCTTTTCTACTAATCCATCCCAAATATTCAATTTATCATATACGTTGTATTTAAATTTAGAGACCCATTTAATGTTTTAACTACCTGTACATACAAATAAAAAAATATTAAGAAAAAGAAATTATAAATAAATAAAACAGGAAAAATAAATTTTAAAAGCAGCAATAATATTAATACAATTACAATTACAAATACAATTATTAGATAAAAATAAATATATATGTAAAAGACAGATATATACATTTTAAAAATACATAACTAAATTAGTAAATAATATAAATAATATTAAATATACTCAGAGGTAATTAAAATCTGATTATATAGTCAAAACCTGTTCTAAATCGATTTTTTTTTAAACAGATATCGATTACCAATCATTTGATTAAAGTATGTTGCACTCGTAACACCACGTAATGTAAAGATATTTTACTTTAAGATGATTTGACAGGACTAAATTGTGGTTAAGTGTTAACAATACACCGTAAATTGAAAAAATAAATTATTTTTAGCTTGATCAAGGCCAAAAGTAGGGAGACAGGAGTTTGACGTCTTACCCACTAGCAACTGTTCACCAACATTAAAGTTAAAATTCAAATTAAATTAAAGTAACTGAGGTACATGCCCTCAAAGCAAGTATAAAGTACTATATAATATTCACAGATATAAAAAAAATAGAATAAAACTTATTTTAAAAATAAAATAAAATACGGATAAAAATATATTTTACAAAAAATCTTCAGCCTGATTTCGTCAGTTTTTATATAAAAAAATAGTTTATAAAAAATATACCTAAAAAGTTTATCTAATGTTGCTCTTATTAAAACAACTTCTAAATTATATTTCACAACCCATCATTTGTTAAGAGATATGTATTCTACTTTCCAGAATTGTACAGTAATTGTCTTGATTAATTTTCCAATTCATCAGAGACAAAGAGGTCTTATGCCTAACTAACGACCTCTTTTAATCCCCAGCTTATTCACAAACTGACCTATACCGTTGAACCAAAATGAATAAACAAAAGGACATAACATATCCTTCCAAAATTATTAGTACCAATCAGGGACGAGATGAGATATTGGTGGGCATTTCTACCCTGGCATTCTCCGCCTGATGGAGGAATATTCTACCTCCCACCTTTATTATACTGTCATCTGGAAATGGGGCGGATAACTCACATTCCCAACACCTCTGTTTTAATGAAGAGTCGTTAATTAAAGCTAGAAGAGCTTACTTTTAGATTGTTCAATATCCTATTTTAATCCTACGGAACTATTATCTTTTTCATCTTAATATTATTTTTTTTCATTTATTGCTCCTTTTTCAACAATCGAAACTACATTATTTATTAATTAAACACAGCGATTTCACGCATGGGCGTATCCAGAGGGGGGGGGCAGGAGGAGGTAGTAGCACCCCCAGAAGTGAAAAAAAATTATTAATTTAATACAAAAAAATCAAACTAATAATAATGTAATAACTAATAAAGAACTGCAACAATTATCAATAATTTTCTTAGAATTTTTGTTTCATTCGCCTTTTCCGTGCTGAAAAGTCACAACCTGATTAACTGTGGCTATCCCCCTAGTTTTGATCCTGAGTACGCCCTTGATTTCACGGCTCACGATTTTGTTTTTCATAGCCTTCTAAATTGTCGTATAGACTAAATTATTATAAGCAATATTCATGTCCACTAAAACAATTGAGGCACGTAAAACATAGTACCTGATATTAAGTTTAAATTAAAGTTTTGGGCTTCACTTGATTTTTCAAGCTGATTCACAGATTTTTTTAAAAATTTTTAATGGAATAATTCTGTTGTAAGCTCATTGGAAGTGACTCCTGTTTTTGATGAAACATTGTAATCTATAAATATTTTAACTTTGTGAAAGTTTCCATGTTTTACAACCGAATGCCTCTATTATAGAAAACTATTTTTGGATTCGGGTTATCTAATAAATAAATCGAAAGAGAGTGTTTCCAATGTTAATATATCTAAAATCAGAAAGTTATTAAAAAAAAAAAACCTTATAGAAACATCTAATATTGTAAAGATGTTAAATTGTAATTGGAAATATTGATTGATAGGACTTATCTGAGAAGGGAAAATATAAATTTTAATTATTAAAAAAATCAAGAATTGTATCCTTTTTAGTCTCAAGGTTTTTAATTTATAATTAATGACCTGGGCAGAATAGCCTGCAAAACAAATTTTAAATTTTAATGTGAGGAAAAATTTATAATTGAAGATGTCCTTGAGGATGGCTGAAATGGCCGAAACGTTGCACTGTTGAAAACAAAATTGTTGAGACTAAAAAGGATACAATTTTTGATTTATTTAATAAATAATTACCTGTCTCAAGCAATTGAAATAATATAATTAAAATAAATTTTAATATTTAGGTACTGCATAAGTTTAACAGTAGAATTTTAATTTACCTGTGAAATCAATTGATACATTGACTAATTATAAAAAATAAATAAAACTTGAATAAATGAGTGAATGTGGCATTTTACGAGAAATGAGAATTTTTCCTTAGAAGAATATTTTAAATCTCCTTTCTGTATAGCACTTTATTTTATGTTTTTGTAGATTTAGGAATTATATAATTAAGTTTGCCAATCTAAAATAGGAAATAAAAATCATTAAATTCAATTTTTTTTTTTAACTTATGGGCGGGGAAAAAGGTAAGAGTAAGAAATAACAACTAAATGTCGTACACAAGTAGTAACTTTTCGAATGATGTTTGTTGTTCGAATTTGTTGGCTATCAACCTGTGTCTGATCCAAATTTACTTCTGAATATTGAAAAAAATTATTAAATTATCAATAATTGAGGCACTCAATTACACGTCGTAAAACGTCGAAATTGTATCTCAAAAATCGTTCCAGCTGTTTTGGAGAACATTAAAAAAAAAATGGAAAAATCGATTCTAAACAGTGACAGTTCCGGTCAGTTGACCTAATACAATGATTGTCTGTTATATACCGGTAATATGCCTATCTTAAATATTTAATTTCAGTTTGGCGCGACTTTTTATTTTTGATTTTGGCTTAACAAACACATAAGATTTTAGATTATAGAGATTCATGGAGTGAAGGAGGGAGGGAGGAGGACCTCAAAATGTGTATATCCTTTAAAAACTAAAATTTTGTGTAATTCTAATACTTTGCCTCAGTATATATTCCTAATATAGATTATCAAAAGTAAAAAAAAAATATTCACAATATTATTACTTGTTAACACCCGGCTATCTCTCCCAATAATATAACCTTCGTCCATCTTTGTATTCATGTATTCGTCTTTTATACAGTTTAATGCTCGTGTTCTACCAAATATAAGCCATTATTGTGAGGGCGGATAGTGAGTTACAAACTAACTGGTAACTTTGTACCTGTCCAAAATGTATCCTGTAAGTAATTGTTCATAGAGGAGATGCGATGTACAGTAAATTGTGTGCAAGCCGCTATAAGGAGGAGCGTTATCGACTAGCAACTAGTTTCTGCTAATAGGGCCTTGTTTAAACTTTGCAGTTGGTGTAAATTACACCAGAGAGTATCGTTTTGAAGGTGGGAAATCGCAGTGCCCTTGTTGGGCTTTTGCCCCATACAAAGGTTCATGATATTCAGAGATGGTAGAAGTATTTATAGCATTAGATTGCCGTCCAACTGTAAATACCCATATCTCAATTATATATAATTATATACTTGGTGAATTTCAGATTGCATAGCTTTCTGTACTGTCTAGTGTGTTTATCTTTTTTGAAAATTGCTGGTCATGTATCGTTTTTGAATTTATGATACAATTATAATTAATAATTGTATCATATATTATAAAAGTATGTAGTTTGATCGTTGGTTGTTTTTTATGCAGTATATTGCCAGAGACACTATTTTCTTGTTGCAGTGAACTTAGTGTAGTATTTATTTGGCCAGCCTGCGACTCCGTCACATACAATTTCCTTCTCTACTTTGCCCTGTCAGTCTCAGTGGCTTTTATTTTTAAAATACATAAAATGTAATATATATCGTTGGAAAGTCAATGATTTCAGAAAAAAATAATATTTAACAAAGAGAGTCATAGAATGTAATAGATAAAGAGGAGAAAGGTAAAAATAAAATGTCTGTTTTAACAAGAGATTTAACTGGTGGGCGTCAAGGAATATTTCGCTTCGGAATTCTTAAAACGTTTTCATGTCACCATAGTTATTGAAGAAAAATCTTTTCATTTCACTTAATCTATAACTAATCCTTTCAGATCACAGGATATCTACATAAAATCATTCTTAGTATTTTCAATATTGATTCTATAACAACTGAATGCTTTACAAATGCATTAACTGATTTAAAGAAAATGTATTTATTACTCAATTTCTATAATTTTGTTTTTCTGCTATAGTTTTTGTTCTGAAACTAGCCAGGATTAATTTCAAACCAAAATAGGTTCGCAAATGAAAATTGTGTGACGCGCGAACTAGATTTTTGTGTGCTCAAAATGCATATTATCAATTATTTAGTCATTTATTTGACAATAATAGTTGTTTTGAATATTGCAAAAGTAGTTTTATTTTAATTTTAACTAAATAATTAAAATCTAACAGTACATGAAAAGGTTGATAACAGTAAACTAATTTTAATGTAATGATTTGCAGATTGATTAGGCAATGGACAGTTTGCTCGCAACGTCGTCTGAGATATAGAAATAATAATAAGTGAGAAGTAGTAGGCGAAGTTTTTCCTTGAAAATAAATCTAAAAATCATATAAAATTCATTTGAAGAAAGATTAGTTAAATCTCATATTTTTCGAAAACTGAAGTCTCGTCATTACCTATACTATTTATTCAGATTTTCCACAAGTTATTTTTAAATGAATAATTACCCAATATTGAAGACGTAGAGAGACATACCAGGTGAACGTTTGTTTTGAGAGGAGACAGGGATTCTGGCGTCTGGAAATATCAAATTTTGTAGCAATTATTTGTTAAATTTTAAATTGCAGAAATATGGAACAGTAGGAAAATTCCCAATACTCCATTTTTAAATTTATATTCTCATGACAATTGATTTCATTGATGTTTAACATTCTAAAAGTGGTATTTAAATCACATCAGTTTTCTTTTCATATTTTTTTTTTTTATAAGTTTTTACTAAAATTTGACAGTTCGATCAATGATCCTGGCTAGAATCAAATGTTGACGAACTCTGTCTGAAACACTCGATATTATATTTTTCATATCAGCAATAATAATTATTATAGTTATTTTTACCGGGATGCTTAATTCGGTCTGAATAAAGAGGTGATTGAAGAAAGAAAAATTCTACGAAAGCCGCAACCTGTTGAACGAAGGTCCAAGTGGGACAACTCCGCCTTGACGTTCGAAAAGTTGGTAGACTACACAATAGGGGTCGTTCCCATTGTCTCGTTCCTCTCGGCGAGTTGTTCCTTCGTCAACAATCCAACTTCGAAAACGTATGCCAACTTGGTCTGAGTATGTCATTGTTTATTTCGGTCGATTGTTGGATGGATCCTTGTTAGCCATCGAGTGCCTATCTTGTTCCTCTTCTGCTTATTATCATTGAATGCTTAAGTGAAGGTGGTTATTTATTATAACAGCTCAATGCTTCTTTAACTTTAATTTTCTATATCCAAGCATTAATTTAAAGTCAAAACTGGTAGAGATTAACGAAATAACTAAAACAATTCATCAACGGTAGCATGAAACCACTAAAGGCCGCGATTAAGTAATTGCTTTTTAAGAGAAATATATAATCGATTTATATGACAAATGAACAACTGTACGTCTTTTAAAAATTAAAGATAAAAGAAATCGATGGGAATTAAGTTTCACAGACAGTAAATCATTAGGAGAATAGTTTCTGAATATGTAAATTGAAATGTTACAAATTTAGAAACTACAAAATCAAAGTTCATTGCAGCTTGAAATTTTTTTCAAGATTTCCTATTCCATCTTACTGCAAACTAGAGAGAAAAAAAAAGAAAAACTAATTTATTTTGGGATGAAGAAGTTTGTTTCATTACATTGTATAAATAAATAATATCGTATAGTATAGTATGTGTATATATTAAATTACATTAAAGCTGTACCACTACATCCCATGAAGGGCTAGGGGTGCAGTACTTCGTTAGAAAGGAAAACGGTTGTGCAAAGAGGGTATAGGTTCGAATAGTGCACACCCCAAAATTTTTACCCAGTTAAGGGTTCCGACTTCATGAGGTTTAGTGGACAACGAAGGACTCCTAAGCTCACATGGGTTAGCTTTCTTGAGATTTTTGATTGAAAACATTTTTTTAAAAACGTAACAGGAATAGAGAACTAGCACTGCTTTATTTTATCTCTTAATTCTCCCTAAGTACAGTCTTGGTGTTTGTTTATAAGATGATAAGTTAGAATTAAGGCTGAAAATATGCCTGGTCATACTAGGCTGTAATAATAAACAACCATACAATCATTTTCCCCAATTTTTGTTGAAGTGATCTAAAAATTGAATTTATAATTCAAATTATTTGTATACACCGTCTATACAGCTGACATTCCAACCAATCCCAACATTATCCTCACCGCGTATGCCGATGACACATGTATGCTCGCTGTTAATAATAACCCTTTAATCGTTTCCCAAAATCTCTTACCCCTGTCGAACAGATCCGCTACCTTGGACTACATTTGGACAAGCGATTAACCTGGAATCCTCACACCAGGCTGAAAAGACAGGAAACTGCACGTCGATTTCGACTAATACAGCACTCACTAGACAAACGGTCTAAACTTTCAACACATTACAAAAGACTGATCTACATGATTGTAATAAGGCCAATCTGGATATATGGAGTTGAGCTTTGGGCTCCACTAAACCTTCGAATTCCTCTCGTATTCAATCCTTACAATCCAAAATCCTTCGTAAAATCTTCAATGCTCCTCACTTTGTCACAAATAAAATCATTCATGAAGACCTTAATGTTCCCTATGTAACCGATCTAGCCCGAACCAGATATCACTCCTTCCATTATAAACTCTCTAACCACTCAAACCCCCTAGTTTCTAATGTTGCATCCTCTTCCATTCCTGACAATCCTCCGAGGCCCCTGAAAAGAAGATGGCCACGAGACCAGCTAATCTAAAATGTCATTAGAGTGCAGAATGAAATAGAGAGTCATTAGAGTGTAAAATATCATGAAATGGGTAGTTTCTCTACACGCCTGTAACACTCCAATTTAACTTAGATCAAATTTACTAAATGTATTATAATTTACAGTTGTAAATAGCAATAAATAAATATTTTAAAAAAAAGTTTGGAATGAAAATACCCATATCTTTTCTGAGCCAATTTTTTTTTTACATGAAACAGTAAAAGAAATCTGTAGAATCAAGAAAAAATGCCATGGTCAGTTGAAAAAGTGAAAGCCATATCGCCTGTCGAAGGTTACAGTGGTATATGATCGAAATCCATATAGAGAAAATAGACTTTTAAAACTATAAACTAAATCAAAATTACATTTTACATTTTTCCTATTTTTCAGTGTGTTTACTATTTGTCCACTTCCACTTCCATTTCCACCATTCTGATAATATTGTTTAAACAAGGTGTCGAAAAAAAACTTACGCAATTTATATACAAATAAGATGAGCTGAATCTTCGTAGTTTCCAGCTGTATAAACTGTGTAAAGAATGGGACCTAAGATACTGACATGAGGACACCGGCGGTCTTAGAAAGGAAAGATGAATAGGCTAGGTTATGATTATTATTATAGGTTAGATATTATATTGTTATTAAAGGTTCTATCAGAGCTGTAGGAGTGGTTTAAAAGGAAATATGTAGGGGGAAGGAATTGACGAAGTTTATAGAGCAGACCTGGATGCCAGACTCGATCCAAAGCTTGTTCAACATTGAGGAAGACTCCTTCGCAGTACATTCCGCGTTCCAGTGTGGAAGATAGGGCATCAACCTCTCGATGACACTACAGTATGGTAGAATGAAATGTTCTAAATCCAAACTGGTGGTCAGGAGAAACGTGATATGAGTCAAGGTTTGGATAGAGGCGTTTTAATACATTTGAGTTTTTTATATATGTATATATAGTTGACCGTAAAAATTGATATATAAGAAGATGATCAGGGTTGCGGTCAAAACAAAAATAGTAAGTTGAGTTTATTATTCATCTGATCGTGTCCAAGTCTTATTTTCAGTGAGAAGTGGACGATTGAAGGGTTTGTATTTTATTTATTTAGGGTTTGTATTTTAGTAGTCCATAATGATTTGTCAGTGATATTTAGGTTTTCTGTTAATTTCTGGAAATTTTGAATTGTGTATTTTCTAATTTCCGTTTTTAGTCCGTTAGTCAATGTATTTTAATGAGTTTTGTGCCACCTCACTCTTGCCCGGTGTTTCTCTGTTACTAATGCTTGTACATGACGAGATAAGTTATTTTCTCTAAAAATTCTTTATGTTCATTGGAGAAGTATTGTAAGTGGTAGTAGTTCCTATCGGTTTATATAGTATTTCGATAGCAGAGCCAATCTGTTGTTTTGTTTTCAATGGAATTTTTAAGTAAAGTACGTTTTTTTGATCAGTCCGAAAATTTTTCCAGTTACCTGGCCTGTAATCAGTGAAAGGGGAGAGGATCTAGGAATAAGATTTAAATGGAAGTAAATAAAGTTAATTTTTTTTTAAGGAGTATCATTCAGTGAAATTTTAGTAAACAATTAGGAAGGGTTCTAATATCTCCTAATTGAAAATGACATCCTGGAAATTGTATTTTAGAAAATTTGAAATCCTAGATTCCTCGACGGGACTCAAACCAGAAGCAGGAGTATTGTGCATTATTCAGATACCAATACCTCAGAAATATTCATAAACTATTCATCCCAAGGGTTGAACTGAATATTGAACAGCTCCTGATTAAAAATGAAAATCTTCTCGATTTCTCCATCCTCCAATTTCTTCTTAAATTATACAAATGGTCCCATCTGTCTGCAGCCAGGAAAGAAATGTAATCTTCAATTTGCGTGGCTCTCGCTATGTATCAAATGTATACTAATAATTTTTAATGAACTTTTTGCTCTTTTGCTTTTTATTTATTTATACTGTAAAAGAAAAAAAAAGTGAATTCAGTTTTTAGAGTATTTTCTTTCAACACTTGATGCATTTAGGGTGTACTTAAAATTACTTACAGATTAAACTATAAAAAAAATAATAATAAAACGTATCTCTACTCTGCCTAATACAGTGGTTAACAACCCATAGAAGTCTGCGGGCCACCGGACCGGAAATTTAACCAAGGGCGGCCCACCCCAACTCCTTATTTGGATTAAGTGGGGGGAGGTTCTCCCTAGGAATGTGTTTGAAAATTAGGCCGCTTAAAAAAATATTCTGACTAATGGCGTCATCAAAATAATTATAATAATTATTCTATATAAAATTATTAGTTTTTTGGGTTGAGAACCACTGGTAAAATACCCACCAGTCATTGTTCATGAAGTAAGGAGCAGTACACGCCCTTCGTAGGATAATTAAGATTTGTTCTCAAATGTTATAGAGTATAAAAAAATATCATTTTAATTATTCACTTATAATATGTGTATGCAATCAAATTTTGATGGGTCCTGTTTGTCCAACTTATCGTGGAGTGAGGAAAATGTTGCTACTTATAGTGATGAAAAAAAGAGGAACACATTTATTCTATTTATGAATTATTGTTATAATAGGTAACCTCGGAAGTAAATATGGCTTTTATGGGTTTAAGTTAAGAATAAAATATATTTATCGCAAATATGAATTTCTTTCCGATCTTCGTGTTCTGTTGAATACATGCAACCCGCCTTACTGCAATAATAACACTATAAATAAAATATGACTAAAATTTTAAAATAAAATAACTGAAGGTTTATGAATACACGGAAAATGCAATCTTCTATTGTTAATACAAATATTATAAATGAATTTTTAATGATAATGTAAGCAATATAAAGTAATTTTATCGTACTGAATTCTTGCAAAATGTCAAGAATATGCACTATGGGAGAAATAAAAAAACATCAGTAAACCGCACCTTACTGCAATCACACTCATGCCGTACTCAAGGGCTCAAAATTTTAGCCTAGAATGAACCAGAGAATGTATGAAACCCTTTTGCATTTCATTTAGGTGGCGCACTCTACATGTCGGTCCAAGTAACAAGTGTATAAACACTTGTATAATTAAAGTTATACAAATTAAGATTAGGAAATAAAAAGTAATTAATATAAATTAAAGTTACTAATGTCTCACATTCCTGTGGCGCAGAATTGAAACTTCCCTAGTTTTTTTTTTTTAATTCCGCTTCTACTATAAAATTTAAATTCCACCATGATCTTATTTGATTAATACTTAATTAATTCTCAGTCAGACAATAAATATACATTTAAAATTATTTATATTTATCTCAGTAATTTTTTAATACACGACATGTATGTAATCACGAGCCAGACGTTAGTGAATTTAATTTGTATATTCTATTGTAGATTAATAATAATTATTATTATTAATATCATCTCCCCAACAAATACAGAGCGTTAGTCCAATTAGAGGACGCCCTGGACGAGCAGACACGGTAAGATAAGGGAGTGCTTTCGTGATTAGTGGCAGTTGGCAGCTAGTGGGGAGCTGCTATTCGTGTGCTAGCAGTTCTCTGTCACAGCTGCCCGCGTTCCCTTACAGCAACTGCAATATTGTTACAATTTGGCGTAACCAGCAATCGTATCTATCTATTTTCACTTCATAAATCATCTGAATAATTTTTTTTTTAAATAGAATGGTGGAAGAAAAAAATATGATTGCTTTGTTTGAAGGACATACATGAGAATCTGTCATCAAAGAGAGTAATTCGTTCACTCATAATAACTTTCTTCAGGTGTTTGCATTTGTTCGTTGTTTAGATTATTTGGAAAAATTTGGGATTCATTCAAAAAGTACCATACAACTAGTAAAGGTTAAAATCAATAGCATTACGGCCACATTTCCGTCCAACGAGTTTCCTGATGCATGTTATTAACATTGTTATTTACCCTAAATATTGAGGAAACATCGCTTACTATTGATATCGAAGTTATTACCATTATATGAAATACTGCTAATACCTTCAAGACTAACAATGAATGTTGTACTAACAAAAGGATCCCAATTGCTTTATCCTTTTCACCCTAACGCTAAAATAAGAAATAGAAAACGTTCAAGATCCTCTTCAAAGTAAAGAAGCTTGTTTTGACCCTACTAGCATATTTTCAAGAGGTTCTCAACTATTAAAATAAGATTTGAACTGAAAATTCTCAAGAACGAGATGAAAAGAGGACAGAAAAAATGAATTATATTATGAAGAAAATATTGCTTCAAGTAAAATCTGAAAGAAGAAGAATTATTGTTGTTTGTGTAGCACCTTCCATCATTCTCTTCAGTGGATTGTGATTTCCGTCAGCCTGCTGGAGGTAACTCTTATCAAACGATCATAGGAGTGATGACTCTACCCAATATAAACATACACATATACAAACATACATATTCAGAAAAAAACTTAAAGCACTTAAAGCAATTTCCATATTAACGACAATTATATCTATATTTTATATTATAATCCTATATTGTTATTGATTGAGTGTAAAAAAAACATTCATTAAATTTATTGTATTTTCATTAGATATCCATTTTCATAATTAGCATTGTCTAAAGTGTTTGTTAATAAAATTTATAGGAGGAGGTTATGTGCGTATATCAAATAATTAAATAATATAAAATTGATTTCAATTCATTCATTTAAATTTTGCATGTACAACTATCTTTTCGACCAATATTCTCATTTTTTGATGATTTCTTATTTTTAAATTTGTTAAGAACCAATTATTTTAGTTCAGAAAATCTGCGGGAATTTTCAGGATCAAGATAACACTATTACGAACTGTTCTGTGACTCTTAACACCGGCCATAGCGCAAGCAAGAAGCATTTTACTCTCTACTCGTTAAGTGTGCAAAAATAAATCATCTTCTTCATTTGACGTCCGATGACAGTTTGTTAATCTAACTTTAACTTTCATTTGATCCTGCATTATAAGTCATACCAGTCCTCACAATTACTGAACTACCCTGTGTACTGCCTTAGAGTTTTATAATATAAAATCTAAATTAGTTCTTAATGTTCAATAAGAGCTGAAATATGTATCCTAATCTTAAAATTTAAAAATGTAATTGAATTAATTATCAGACTTTGCTTCTTGTAACTAATCAAACAATAAAGAATCTGCAATTCATGGAATAAATCCTTTGACCTAGAGCGATTCGTGAAATCGCGTTCTTCAATTTTAAAATAGTGTTATTAGCACCAGACCCATTTTGGTTGCTGATAAAATAGCACTAATGACCTAAAATAAACTATGACTCCGTTTAATCAAGTCTAGCAAAATCACTTAATGGGAGTCATAAGACAAGAAAATAAATACTTTTTTTTATGAAAGCAGAACTCGTTGTGGTCCAGCTCATCTTAATTTGATATTACAAGTTCTTACTGTTACTTAAAGGGATACGAGTTTTAGTAGTAATAATTCGATTCTAGGACTTTCTATTATGATGCTTTTTTAAAAGTTTTAGCTTGATATTTAGTCAATTTTTTTTTTTTACTCCACTCGGAATAAAATATTTTATCGCTATAAAAACGAAATGAAGTTCAAATTGCGTGGTTAATGATCTCTTGCCTCATTACCTCAAGAGTTGAAGTCCTATTTTATTGCCTAGTACATTTTTATAAAAGCAAACCCAAGGGAACTATCACGGGATTAATTAGAGGATTAATGGCCATAATAAAGTAAGGAATACGTCTTAATTTAAAATTCTTATGAAGTGGTAAAAGACAAAGTACCATTGCATAATTATTCCCTACTTTAATTAATTAAAATTTATGGGTCTTATTTATTAACTACTAGAAGTAAATTCAACATTAGGCTAAAATGAGAAGTACCTAAGGAATGCCAATATCTTTCCTTGGGAATTCACATTGTTTTTATTTTTTCATGTTGTTATTTTCTTCTTATTTGAATTGAGGAACGTTTCCATAAATACTTAATCATATTTTTTCTTTTATTCCAAACATAAAACCTTACTTTTACCTACTCATTTCAACTAGATATTTTTTTTCTTTATAATCTGTACGATAAGAAAAAACTTGGTTCACTTTCACTCGCATATGCTCTTGTTGATTTCTCGATCTTTTTCCTTACGCTTACCTACATAAAGAATATATAGAAAGAAAAAGTATTACGACCGCACTAATTTTCAAATTTGAGTTTTCGACGGAAATAGACATCTTGAGGTCCAATGAGTCTAAATACCTTTGCAAAATGTCTGTTTGTGTGTAAACAGCCTAAATTAAGAACAAAAAATCATATGAAACTAAAACGACATATTCAAAGCTGGTATATACCTGGGATGTTTCGAGATAGGAAGTGCCTATTTATAGAAAAGATTTTTCACATTTCTTCGATTTACTTAAAAGGGGTTCAACAATTTTGAATAAATCCGATATATCAATCTACAATTACATGGTCTTTAATACAAGATAGGTCTTATCCTCATTGAAATAGTCTCATCCTCATTCAACCTTAAATGACAATTAAAAAAAAAATCGCTAAAAAACCTATAATTATGTTTATTTAAGATATAATACTATTTTCTATTTTTATTAGTGGTGAAAAACGGATAAATGTAATTATTAAAGGATTCGATAATTAAATTAAGGAAGTAAGAGGAAATTTTTTTTTCAGTTTATGAACACATTATATTGTTCGAAAGCTTAAGATTTTAGAAAAAAAAATCACATTGTAAATTAATTAATTTTGTTCCAGCACGAGTTCCATTGTAATCTGGTGGGCTCTTGCGCAGATTGTTTTTCGAAATAACTGATATCATTTCGACATAATAGTTGTTTTTTTAAATTTCATTTAACCTGTATTTTAGCCTTTCAGTTGGACAAGTTGGACAACTCCATTAAATCATTCTTAGTACTTTTAATATTGATTCTATCACAATTAGGAATTTAATTTATGGTTAATAACATATTGTATACTTTACTAAACTGTTATATTTTTGTATTTCTGTCATAATTATGAAAAAGAAACATGTTTGAAGTTTGCAATGTGAGTATTATTAACAGTACTTTTCGAAAAAACTGTTGAAATTGGAGTTTGTCACTGTGTCAGAAAGGCACAATTGAATAATTATTATGGGAAATTATTGCCACAGTGAATAATATAATAAAATATCTGTTCTGAAAGGAGCTATGAATTATTCCTTACTATTAACAATCATTTATGTGCTATAGTTTTTTTTTTTTTTTTTATTATTATTTATTTATTGTAATTTACAACTGTACAAAATAATACAACAGGTAAATATGTAGTATGGTTCATATACACTTGAAAATCTTGGG
>NW_027115018.1:33125-38838 GCF_000696795.3 Halyomorpha halys
GAACCTGCGTGGGATGTGTTGTCAGGGTGATCTGTTCTATATGTAATGTAGTCGCGTATGTAGAAGTAAGAACGCTTAGTGAAATGAGTTTCAGTAAGTAGTGCTATGTCGATCAAATGTTCATGGAGGAATATGTCAAGTTCGTCTCGTGCTATAGTTTAATTTTTAAAAAACTACAAACTTAAAAAATGAATCTGTCTTTGTTTCAGTGGTACCAATGGGTAGTTTATCTACATGCCTGTATCACTCCATTATAACTTACATCAAATTAGCTAAATGTATAATTATGTAAAGTTGTAAATTTCAATAAAGGTACAAAAAAAAGTCTTTATTTTAAAACATATGCAAAGTAAATTGCTTCTTTGCTTTCCATTGGGTAGGTAAATAATTACCTATATTCAAGGTTTGAGAATAAAATTGTATTTAATTATTTTTAAATAAATTTGATTTGAAGATTCAAAACAAAGGAGTTGTGCTTGAAGTATATTTATGTATATAGGAAACTACTTTTGTTCATGCATATGCAAAGTTGAAGATGGAATTTGATAAAATTGTTTCTATACAATTTTCACATTAATCATCAAAATTCTTCCAACCTGGAATAATTACGACCAGAATAATTACTTTTGAAACATAGATTTCAAGGAAACTATACTAAAACATCTGTAAGCAAAAGTAGCAGACGGAATGAAATAAAAGTACTACTGGATTATTTTTACACTGTTTCCTAACTTTCCTCCAACTCTAAATAAATCGGACAAATCCTTTTGAAATCTTAATGAGTAAAGGAAAATGTCTTTTCATATGTGTAAGTGAAATTAGGGAACCGTAGGGGATGAAATTAGATATTAGATAAAAGTTAAAGTACCTATTCGCAAATCTCTGAAAATTTCATACTTATCGGATACATACTTCTTAATGGGACGGCTGAAACCTAAAATAGGAATAGAAATTATTGGTTTTAGGGAGAGTTTTTGTCTACTGTATGAATGAATTAAGTTTCTTTATCTTTGGGATATCCCAGCTCTAGTAGTGGTAAAAGTTGTGATACCCTCGCATTGCTGTAGAATTTTAATAATTAATGTACGAAAATGACACATCTTTAATTAAAGTACAACTAGTTGAAAATAGGACAATTTCGTCATTTCATGGAATGAATTTGTAGAAAGATAAGCTAAACTCCTTTACTTTGATTAAAAGCCTATTTCCTGGTTCCGAGTGCGGTTGAACCCACGATCTCTGTTGTATATTAGGGCTTCAGTGCATAAAATCTAACATTCATCAACGCCTGTTGTCAAAGTAATTTCATTTTTGTTTTATATGTCCATATTATTTTATTTTTCTAGATCTTTAGATTATCCGTTTGATATTTCACATTTTTTATTATTATTTTTACTTTATCTTATTTATATGTTTCAATCCTAAGTGTCCGAGGTCTTTAAATTAGACATAGTTATAGATTTTAAAATTTAGTTTAAATCTTGTTTAGCAGGTTATCCCTTCTTTAAAAAATGTTTCTTTTCTTCATAACTCAGCACCACCGTTTCTTCATACCTCTAACCTTACTCCTAACCTACATATTTAAACCCGTAGTGTAGGCAGGGCATTCTCGGAAAATGTATCAGATATTAAATGTACTATTATTTTCCAATCTTCAAATACCGAATTTTCAACCACCTTCTGTCCACCCAATTCTAGAAAAATAAGAATTAAACATTTTAAATAAGATGTAAATAGAAGAGAAAAAGAATATTTAACATAAATATTATTGAATTTTTTAAATATTTATTAAGTTACATGAGAATATTAGTATTATAATTTATTTCATTTTATTAGAATTATTTCCTTAAGATTTATTATTTGTTAGAGGCCATAAGATAATCTTATATCATTTTTTTTCATCACCTTTTATATTGGTTTAATTATTTATCTTCTGAATTTGAGAATTATGATTTTTCTTTAAACTTGTATAATATCAGTAACTGCACCTTTTTTTTCATTATTTTTAGTTCTCTTGTATTTGATTCTTGTTCTTTTTTTTTACTAGAAGTCACCTTATGATTTATAATATGATATATAGTTTTATTTTATACATTCTGTTAATTATTATTATTATTTACTTTTTATCTTAACAAATTCATAATTATAATTATAGTTGTGATGCTTTATAATTTCATTTTTATTCTGAAACGTTTGTATTTTACTCTAAGTCTATAAATCATAAATCTTGCACATTTAATATTATTCCAATGAGATTAGTCCCAGGATAAATAAAGAATAAAATTTTTATTATTACAATATTGGCACTTTGAAAGTGGTTGTTTGTTATTCAGATATGAATGAGTAAGATTTGTGTGTCCTGTTCTAGACCTAACAATTGCGACCTCCTCTCTGTGATCGGAACGATTTAACGTGGTCTATGGTTTAGTTGTTTTTTTAATTCCCTTTTTATTACTTGGTGGACTTTTATTTCACAATAAAAGTTGCCAAGTCTGTTGTTTCCGTGGTTTGAGATAATTATCCGTTCAAATGTATGATCATCATTATAATTCCATAAATAATAAGAAATAATGAAATTAACCTAGAGAATGTTGAAAGTATACTGATTCATTCTTGGAGTTAAAAACCTATCAGTGGACGTGAACCGAGGAAGAAAATTTTTTTTATGCTTCACGAGAGTGAAACCCAGGCGATATGAGTAGGCCTCGTTTTCGGAGTTCCTTATTTGGGTTGACTATTCATGTAATTATTATGTTTTAAACAATTTAAAAACCTATTTCTTTTATTTAAACTAAACATAAGTCTCAATTGTTTGTATCTTATATTTATATATTCGAAAAATAAAAGAGTTAATTTGGTTCACAGCGACTGTTCAACTTAAGAATATTTTTTAAATTATAATACTTACATAAAGAAAAATAATTATACAAGATAATCATACATTTTAGGCTTGAACCGGGATCTTCTAAAAATGTCTGGATAAGGAACAATTTGAAGTTATGTTTTATTAACTCCTTTAACACGGTTTAGAAACTTTAAAGCGAGCTTTACTATTATCAAAGCAAATGTTTTCTTTAATGTTTACTTGAAGTTGTATAATATTCCCGTAAAGGAAGAACTCAAGCTCAACCTAACTTTCTTGTATAACTAACAGGTAAAGCTAAGGGCTTAAGCTCACTTAGGTTACGTCATATTTTGAATTCCTTTATTAATTTAACTATCTCAAATAATATTTATTATATATTAAACTTTTATTTAATTTTATAATATGTATTTTGAGAGTATGCGCTTATCATTATTAATTTTGCTCTCTTGTTTTTACGTTCAAGTTCCGAAGTGAAAGAAATTGAGATTGTGCAAAATTTTAGCCAATTAAACGATTCTCGTAAAATGGTGTGTGTAAACAGCCTAGATAAAAACAGAATTGAAATTAAATACCTTGGGCATGTGCGTGTCAGGAATGTTGCAGCAACTGTTTTTGTTAAAATCAACTAACCGACTGCACAACTTTAGAGAATTTATTTTACACTTTTTATGGTTCTCTTAAAAACAGCTCGATATTGATTAAACTCGGTAAATAAATGTAAATTTAATTTTATCTAATACCCATTAGCTGTAATTTTCATTTATATAGTCTATCAGGAATTGTGTGAAAAATTAAAAGAAAATCATCCTCTAAAATACCTTAATTTCACTTATTTCAAACAAATTACCAGTTGCGACAGTTAGCCATAAAAACCAATGGATATATTCAAAATATTGAAGAATTTGATAAATAATTAAAGGAAAAATAGGGACAAGGAAGTCAAATAAAAAACCTAGACCCCTGCTTTCGGATTACATCAAGGAAGCCCTGTATCGATATATTTTATTGAAATGTTATATTCATGGAAGGAAAACGTTTGATATTTGTTATTTTCACCTCGTAAACGAACGAATTTCGCTTAAAATATGAATTTCTATGCTAGGTCATTTAAGATGAAATGCCTCTTTTTATGATTTCAGAAATTAGTGGACTTTTTGTGTTTACTAAGTTTATATTTATATTTTATAATGAGCCGTTATTAATTCTTTTTTTTAATATTTACTACCGTTCTCATTGATTGCGCATTATTTACTACACTATCAAGTATGACCATAAAAACACGCAATTTTCTAGTAATTTTTTCTGTGAGTTTATACTTAGACATTCGGAAGCTCAAGCTGCTAGAAACATTTCAACGGTGTTGTAAGCATTTGCTGGTGGTTTGAAAACATTCTGGCTGGTGACACAGATTTGGATAACCAACCCGGAGGAAGAACTTCAGCAGCAATTGACGACGATAAACCTGGGCTTACTAAGGAAGAAAACTCTTACCCAACATTTAAAGGACTTGCAGCACAATTAAATACTAATAGTAAACATATGGTAAAAAAAAATATATAGTAAAACCTATGGGTACCTCATGAACTTAAAGAGCGGCAGCAATTAAAGCGTTTTAAGACATACATTTCACTGCTTACTAGGCAAAAAACTAGCCTTTTCTCAAAGAGATAATCACGCCTGATGAAAATTGGATTGTATATGACAACAGTCGTCGTTTAGGTCAGTGGTTAAATATTGACGAAAGACCGGGGGACATATCGAAACCAAATTTGCATAAAAAAATATTGGGTTCTGTGGGTTGGTCAATGTTAGGAATAATTCCTTTTTCCTTGTTACCGAGAAGTGAAACCATTACCATCAGCATCTTGCTGCAGTGATATTTATATAATGCATCAAAATCTTGTCAAAAACACAACCTGCATTGGTTAATGCAAATGTGCCTACACTCTTACAGGACAACGCTACACCTCATGTTTCACGACAGACAGTGAAGAAATTAAATGAGCTGTACCAGAAAGTCCTTTCACATCTTATTTGCCAGACTTATCTCTACCAGATTATTCTGTTATGTTTAATAGTATCAAATTTCTATTTCTTCAGGAATTTGGACAACTTTCTTAAAGATAATTTTTTTGTAAATGATTTGCAGGTCAAAAACGCATTTTCTGACTTCATGTCTTCTGAAAAACCTGAAATTTTCAGTTCTAGGATTGAAAACTGGATAAAACGTTAGAGTAAATGAGGTTAAATATTTTGAATAAAAATTTATTTCATTAAGTTGTTTTGCTGAATAACCATCGCAAAGAAAACTGACATTTGATATAAAACGACCCAATTGTAAGCGAATGTTCTGTAGTGCGCTTATCGCGCCAAATTTTTAATCTTTGGAATGCTCTGTGCAATGCCATGAGCCATGTGCCATATATGATTTTAAAACCAACTACAGAACCATAATAGGTTCAGTAGGTTTCTGTTCATTTAATAGATAATTCTATAGTGATAATTGATCAGGAAAAGTTATCAAATATATTAGTTCTTATACTGTGAACCTTACGAATGCTGAGATATCCAGTTGCGGAACACCTGTCAGAATGATAATTAACTGACGACCAGGTATTTAGGGTACGGGCTTGATGATAAGCCTTATCAGTGACAATTAGCCCTCGGGTCTTCATAGAATTGCTAATTAACTCAGCAACCTATTAGATACATTTGGGTGAAGATAATTTAGGGATTTTGTGTGGATATATACCGTATTTAAGTAATTAACCCTTTTTTTTGCATTAAAATATTTTAAACCTTTCTGATTTCTTTAATTAATTAATTTATTTTTATTTTAGTATGAAT
>NW_027115018.1:38899-42621 GCF_000696795.3 Halyomorpha halys
AAATAATTGACCATATAATATCAAATTATGAGGAAGATGGTCAGAGTTTTCTTTTGGCCGCAACCCTGACCATCTTCCTCATAATAAGGAAAGTACTATTTCTTCAATTATAAGTTTTTTTATAAGTTCATAAGACTAGCCTCCTCAGGAAACACACAACCAGAATTTAACCTCTCTCAGTCATATTAAGGGAAATTAATTTTGGTCCACTGCTATTATCTGTTGCTATAAAAAGTTATAAGACAACTTTGATAAATTATTTTTTTAATTTGTTCGTGACTGATAATTTTAATCAGCTACTAAGTTGATTATTTTTTATATCGGTTTCTTATGTATTTTTTTAAACGAAATTATAACTATTTGTCTCTTATTTTGAGGAAAGTGTAAATTTTATTTTGATCACGGCCTTAGCACTGAAATATTTTCCAATATGTATTCCTCTGTCTAGTTTATGCTTGAGGCATCTGAATAGAAAGTGCTCTAGATCTTATTGTACCTGGTCCACAACTCATCTCCGTTCAGTGAACTTACCTAAACTGCTCCAATTTTTTAAATACAAGACAGTCCTGGATTTGATGACTGGTGAGTTTTGAAATTAGGCATGCTGATTAATTTTCCGGTGTCTTATTTGACTGATTTTTTTTTCTTAAAAGTAAAAGGACTTGGTATATTGATTTTTTTTTGGATAAATTATTCCTAAAGTATTTACTTCATGTTCATACCAAAGCGAAAAAAATATCACATAATAATGGTTTTGATTTTATTAATGTGCACTGTATTTAAAATTATAATTCGACTATTTTATATAATATATATGCCGATGAATTTCTTTATTGGACCTCATTAGGGTCGCTGTGAATTTTAACTAAAAGTATCATTGGAAACAGTCTAATAGTTCGTAAAATAATTTGTCCTTGAAGTAAAGGGACGATGACAAATAGGAGTAAAAATTAACATTTGATTAGAGGGATCCTGCTTCCTAAAAATGGGTGTCGAAAACATCAATTTTCTGCTACCTTAGTTGTGGTATAAGTGAAATTTTAGGGCCATTAAAAATGGTACTGTTATAAATTATATATTATTTGTCTACTTAGCTTGAAGAACTGACACTTCGTCACCGAACTGATGTACTCCTTCTCCACTACCAAATTGGAGCATTTTGGAAGGTATATGTTCATCTATCGCAATTTTCAGAATCTTCTTAACTGATTGATTTTGCATCAACTAATTTTTTTTCACTATTAAGATTCGTGATCATTACCCAAACTAGTTCCTTGCGCAATATGATTTTATTTTTGTTAAATAAAGCTTTAGTTTAAAATTTAGTCTGGGGAAGCTCAAACTATTTAAAAAGTACCAAAGTTTCAAGCCACTATTCAAGCACTCTTAGTGTCACTAATAGAAAATTTTACATTAAGACTTAGAAAAAATCAATTAAATGCAGGATAGAAATTATTGAAACGCATAATAAAATATAAATCAATTAAGTTTATCTGACAAGACTAAATCTTAAACATGACATCACGAATTAGATAATTATAAAAATATGACAGATAATTAATAATTTATATTATTATAAGTTTTCTACAAACTTCAAAAACTACCTCATTCAATCGCTAAAATGACAATGACCTCCTAAATTAAAAAAATTGAAAAGAAAAAATTCTTCATAAAGAGTTACTGACACTTTGTATTAAATATAATATGCAAAGGCAGAGTGTCCCCGAACTCTGACAATATTTTGTAGAAATTATTCCTCAAGCCACATTATGTATAAATACGGTTCTACGTTGTTTACTAATATATAATATAGCAGTGAGAAATTAGATATTTCGAATTAGGCAAAATGTTGTAATTAGTCAGTTTAAAAAAAACAAACAGTATAGGCTTATCTCACCAAATATTTAACTTATTTTGATGTATATGAAAATTATTTTCAATGACCTCGTGGACCCCTTATCATGATCGTCTACGGATCCTTGGGCTTGGGGAACGGGAAAATAAAATCGCGAAAATGGTAGTATATAAGACGGCAGGGGTTTATACATGTAAAAACAATTTGATAATAATCCATATGTTAGTAATATTGTGTAATGAGTGATATGGTATGGGGTTGTTTTCTCCTTATAAATGAATAAAGGAAACAAAATTACATAAAATGCAAGGAACTTACCAACAGTTTTATTTTGGTTACTTAATTATACGTATATACTTAACTACCAGAACAATATCTTCACATACCTAACAAGTTATATATGTACTTTCAATTTTCAACCAAGTAGTATTTAATCATTTTAGTATTTATCGCATGCAAAATCGCAATTAAAGATTCATTCCAATTATAATTTCAAGTTAACTTCAAGGTTCATCATATTAGAAAAAGAATAGTTCTATGTCATAAATCAGCTGATCTAATTTATCACTTTGGACACACTTTAAGATAAGACTATCTAAAGAAAACTCTAATGGATCGGCCAAGTTTGTCAATAATCCAACACTATGGTTTGAAGATGATCCACTATATATATAATTATATATGTATATATGACTTTCAAGTTTGCAATAAAAAACTGGAACAACCGAACAATTTGGCTGAAAGTTCAAGAGATACTCATCGTTTAGTGAACTTGACCTTAAAGTAGAGAGTTAATGCGTTCAATATTTTGGAAGCCATTTCTCTTCAAGACTAAGTGCAAGCGATATATCACCGAATGTAGCCCTTACTAGTGGCCTCTGTTTCTGTTTTATTAAAAAGCCACAGGGGGTAAAACATTTTAAGTCCCTCCATGTGTATCAATAAGTTTTTATAGGTATATTAAACGGCTAACAGAAGAAATTAATTTACCGTAATAAATATAATATATAAATATATAGTGTATATTATATAATAAAAATTTATTAGTACACATTGGAGGGATTTAAAATGTTTAACCCACTGCGGCTTTTTTTTTTTTTTAAAGAAACAGAGATCGCAGGTATAGATACCTAGATATAAGCAGCAGATCAAAGAAACCAAGTCAGAAGAGAATTTTTGGATATATAGGTGAGCCAAGAGAATACGTTTACGCCTGCGTGAGCGAAATCTGATTAAATCGATATAAAACGAAATAGATATAAAATCAAATAAAGGTACAATCTCTGAAAATTTTATCTATTTCGTAATGAAGGTTTGACCGATTATAACCGAACACAAATTTGGCTGCAGACAAACAGACAGATCGGGAACAACGTTCCTCGAAGCCTGAAATGCTAAAAATCATTGATTCTGAGGATGTATATATTTCCATTTCTTGCATGACATAAAAGCATCCAACAAGGGAGTAAAAAATAAAAAATAGCTAATTGAATAGTACAGCAAATTTTATCTATTTATCTATGACTTAAACGTATGATGTGATTGAGAATTTAGGAATCTGAGGACATAGCCCTTTTTATTTATTGTTTTTTTTTATTTGATATATGAATTTGTATTCAGCTTTGTAGCTTCCCAATCTTAGGCAGTGAAAGGGAGCTATAAAAAAAGATAAAGTTTATAACTCCTTGAGGCCAACTCTGTTCTAGTTGATCAAACTTTTGAGATTTTAAACTTCTGTTAATGGATCACCATTGTGAACAGTAAATTTGAGTAGCCTGTCATTTCTTATACCATTATAGAATATTCCAAACTAATTTATTACATATAAATCTCCTGACAAATTAAGGTGTCGGATTCTTTTTTTTTT
>NW_027115018.1:42711-45067 GCF_000696795.3 Halyomorpha halys
AGCAAAGTTAGTGACTTCAGTTTTGGATTATTTTCTCAGTGTGACTGCAGTATTTATTATTATATTTCTTTTTTTTTTATTCTACTGAAGAATTTTAGTAGGATTTATATTACAACTATATATTGGTAAATCATTTGCTAATAAACCAGACATTAGAAAATTCTTTACTTATATTTAAATGATATAATAATATAAATATGAAATAAAGTTTGTGAAGGAGTCGCACCTTGCCATATCCTACAGTATAGAAATGTTGTTGTAGTACGATACTTAAACAACTTGCGTTTCAAATATGATGAGTTTCAATTTTTCAAATTACATATTGAAGTAGATATTAAACTGCATTCACCCCGCCCTAAATTTTGTTTTCTACCTCATATTTCTATTCCTAGTACTCTTTTTCTTATTACCTCCATTCCCTCTTATGTTACTATTTTTATATTGTCATATATAAGTTTATGTTAACATATATTTTTATTTCTTTTTATATGGCATAATCTTGCTTTCTTTGCTCTTATTATTCTTATTTCTACGTTTGCCTTATATTTAAACCCAGATTCTTCCTTCATTATTACATTTTTATATTATCTTTAATATTAATTTACCTCTTAGGCTTACAATTTAATCTTAGTTATTATATCTCCTGATTTGATTAAATTAATAAATCTTTTCCATGATACATATTACGATGTACCAGTTCACTTTATTATGTTAGTTGATAATTACTTTTATATTTATCTTTATCTTCTATATTATATAATTTAATGTTTTTGATTTTTTATAATCCTTCACTATTAAATTTTTATAACATTCTTTTGCCCTTAAATTGACTCAACCTCCTTAGTACCTTATTATTGTTGCCATAATGAAGACCTACAACGTAAAACGAAATGTCGGCAGAAAATAAATTAATAGCTGATTATTATTTTATCTCCCTTCTTGGTCGCAGCCTTTACCACCTTTAAATTTAAATATCTTTAAATTTATCTTATAATGACGAGCGCAGTCTTCTTTATTTTGAGAATAACTTATGCAAACAATTCAGTGTTTTTTTTTTTTAATTTTTCATTCTTCTGGCGGTATTTCAGTAGGTTCATTTTAGATTCTTGTCTTTCATTGATTCTACAGTCTGAAAATGTTGGTTTCAATATATCAACAGACTATCACTATATAAAGTGATATACAAAGTTTTTTTTACAGAATATTTTTTGGAAGGTGAGGAGGAACTCATAATAATCGGGGTGCGCTAAATGTATAAAACCATGGCTTTGTTTGCTCACCACTTGAATAATGGTGGCGCATTAATTTGATGCTCAATGCTGAAAAAATCTAATGTCACACAGATATTTCACCTAAATGTTCAACTAATTCACTTCTACTTCATTGTAAAACATCCAGGAGTCATCTTCGATCAGCCCCTTTCTTTAAATAATCATATCTTCCAAATCACATTAATTACCACCATAATATTGTAATTATTATTTGAATACCAGAATTTTGTTAATATCTTGGTAGACAAAAATCATCAGCCTCTATGTAATTAAAGAATGTAATTATTCTTAGGAGACTTTTATATCAGAATAAATTAGTTTTTCATTCATTTATCAACAAAATTATCAATAATTATTGATCATTTGGCATTATTTTGTCAAAATTCAATCCGTTTATATGTGGGCGCGATATACTATTTTTATGCGTCTCAGACGTGGCTATTGTAAAATTATGGGAAACAATGTAGAAAAATCTTGGTTAAATTTACTAGAAATTCGGCCAATATGGGAAAATTTCTTTTATATATTCTTTATCCAGACGTTATAGTCAGTCGGCATCTCATGGGCCTATATTGGGAGGATGAAATATATTCGATTAACTCGTTAACTTTCTTACGATTGAGTTTATTGATATTAATGAAATATATCATCTGAAAAGTTTATGGGTTTTGATGTTCACTTGAGCTTTATCACATCTTTGTGTATTCTTGGGGACAACGCGGATAATCCAATTTAGCCTGGAGTGCCTCATATTTAACCGAATTTAGGAAGAAGCGGTTTGGGTTGGACCAGACTCTTGATTTTCGTTCACCAAGTTCCAGCTTAGCAAATATTAAAAACAAATTAATTTAATCTGTACTGAATTAATTAATTTAATTACTTTACATAACATAAAAGGTATACAAAAAAAAATGTTTGTTCATAACACTCCAATCTGACGTAAATTAAATTCACATTCGAATTTTCAAACTTTTGACTCCATTTTGAGAAGATAAAAAGGAGAAATTCAGTTCATCTCTTCAAATTCCAAATTTACTTAATTGATGTATGTTTTGCAATAACACATACAGCATTAAAGATATATA
>NW_027115018.1:49937-64979 GCF_000696795.3 Halyomorpha halys
ATATAAACTAATGAATTCATAAAAATCTCTTAAGAGAAGTTAAAAATAAATGTGCTTAGATGGTATGAATTATATATCATTTTACATGAAGGTATTTATTTTAATAAATGCACACACTGACTTTCTTCTATGCTCGTTAATAACTAAATTGACAGATGTGAGTTACAAATGAAACAGTCCAGTTCAATAGTATACAAGATTCAGACGCAATAAAGTTATAAGGAAAAACAATACAATACAATATTGACAAGTATCAATAACCGAAAATCAACAACAACCAACCAGCTGGAAACAGGTTTCCAATCAATTTGCCACTGTTTGTAAGGGAATTATTTGTTCTCCCAGATATCGCAATCTTTACACTAAGGAGGGATCCAAAAAAAAAAAAAAAATAACTCTGTACCGCTAACTTTGTAAGGAAGTACAGTTACTTGACCAACGGTTGTGCAAAAATTGGATTAGAATCACGACGACCCAAGATTTTTACCTATTAAGGGTATCAACCTCATGAGGCTGGGTAGACCCCGGAGAGCTCCTGAATCCACAGGCTCACGGCAACTGTGAACTAGAAAAATATTATCCCCCCACATTCGGATTAGATCCATAGTCCTTGAAGTTAGTATCACAGTTTCTTACCACTGAGCTACCCGCTCAATAAATTAATACGAACAAAAATTAAACTAATTCGTCCGATTATGTCAAGAAATAATGAGCAACTTATCGCTTATGTTGATGTAAAAATATATTTCATGGTTTTAAATTCTAAAAAAATCAAGGAATGTATCTCTGTCAAACTTAAATTTTTTAAAAAAAGTTTTTAAGACTTATTATTGATTTTAGATATAGCAGATTGTTTAATTCCTCTGAAAACTGGAATTTCTTAAGAAAATAGTTTGAATCTATATCTATAATAACCCCATATTATAACCTCGAGGGATCCTACTAGGATATAGATGGCTCTGCTCCTAGATGATTGTACACCAATCAAGTTTTAGTTGTCTATATACACTTGCTGAGTCAAGAGTCTTTTAAAATTTATTTCAAGTTTTTCAAAAAATTTCATGAGGTAAGCTACAATGATCATTTTATTTTTTTGTAGTTAATGATAATTTTTTACTAGTTCCTTAATCATAAAATATTTTTTTCTTATTATTCTAACCTATAATTTATATGTCCCTTACTGATTCTGACCAATCGCCACCATTTTGGTCTGGAAACGTTTCTTCCTTACCAAGTACTCAACACAAGAGTCATGAGTTGTAGAAGCTCTTTTATTTCAGTCTGTATTAATCAAATACTTCAGCACCAATGAAAGTTAATGTGAAGACCTTCCACCTGAACTGATGTAAGTGAGAAATATTTAACGAGTACATTTTTATCGCTTAATCAGGCTTATAACTGTATTCATTATCGATTCTCAATTTATTTATTATCAATCATTATTTTTATTTCATGCACCTATCCTAATGGTCGATGAGGCAAAAAACACATTATTTTACCCTAACGTTTGGTTACTTTATTGAAAACTATATATAGTAATATCAAAAATTAGTGAACCTGGCAACCATTGTTGGAGCGAATAAAAGTATCGAAAAGTTACAAAAAAAGTTTTTATTTGGAGCTCCATATCCTAGAAATTAATAACAACATTAGATGACCTAATAGAGCATTATTTAAAATAGACTAAATTGGCTAAACTAGTAAATTTTCGTTCAGTAATTACCGAAATACAGTTTTTAAAATTTCTTTTTACTAACGAAAAAATTAATATCTTCACGATATTTGGCAAAATTAAGTCACACAATTTTGCCATATATCGTGGAAACTACTAATCCTACTAATGACGTACAGAAGTCAATTAACTCTCAGTTTATGAGTAGTATCTGCAGTTTCCATATTTGCCAAAATATATGCACTGCAGGTATTTCATTATTTCGACAAAAAATTTACTTTTTGATGAACTATATCTCGAGAATTACTGAACTTAAAAAGCACTATTAGAGACCATGCGTTAGGAAATATAGTCTGCTTTAAATAACGAAATTTGGAGTTTTTTAGTATGCGAGGTAGTTTTCAGGATATAGAGCTTCAAATGAAAAATGAACATTTTCGGTTTTTCTAGAATGAAATAATCTTCAGGTGTCGTTCACTTTAAATTCTTCAATATTTACTTTTCTAGAGACATTAACTGTATCCCTTGTTTAATCTAGCTAAATAAAGATTTTTCTAATAGAAAATGAACCCCACTTTCGTTATTTGAAAGAATTTAAAAATGATTTTTTTTTTTAACTTCTGGGACAGCCGCTATTTTTAATTCCATCTTACCATGATTGGCAGTCATCAATTGTGAAACTTAACTGTATATTGTTTTAATTAAATAATTAGTATAGAATAACGTAAATAATTAATCACCTTTTTGGCTATTGGGCTTTAATTTAACAACGAAAATTATGTATAATTTCTTTTAATATATATTTTGGCTGGAATATGTAGTTAACCTGAACAGTGACCCGTTCTTCCTGCCTCTCAGGTGTAGATAAGGGCGTTAAGTCAATAAAGAATGAAATTTATTTAGGGCGAAAAGACGGAAATAACGCTTTAAGCTTTACGCTTTACCTGTTTTGTTACTTTAGTAAGCTTTAAAACTTAATGTAATATTTTTTAAATTAAAATTTCATATAATTTCCTCCAAATCCTACGGCAAAAAAAATTAGTAATATTTCTGAAACTTAAAATTTAATCTGGAAAATATCTGAGAAATTCACTTTTTACGGTTCCAGTAGAAAAATCTGAAGCTAAGGTTAAGATGAAGTGAATCTCAGAAAAACCGAATCCTATGCTGAATTATTCATTGTCCTTAATAACAGTTGCTTAAAAAGTTTTCCCCATTTCTTATAAAATTTTAACGATCCTAATCCTTATTCTAGGTCAAGTTCTAATTGAAGAGGGAAGAGTTTCAGTGCTCCGTAATAGATTGTCCGAGTTGACGTTTCATCGAGAGTCCCTGCATCTTTCCAATTTAGGCGTATTATTTTCCAAATCGTAATATATTAAATTAAAGACTAAAAATTAGAGTTCTAACGTTCCAATATTCATAGAATCCAAAAATTAAAAAAATCTGCTCTTGCATCTTACGCCCAACGTGGCTTTTATCCTTGGCTACCACTTTTTGTAGGATTTTCACCGAAAACGCTGGTTTACCTATTATGATCCTTAAAACCCGATATTTCCATTTTTGGAGTTTTGTTTTTAGGCCTAATATTATGATTGTAAATGACGTTTTTAGTTGCTGATACATATAATCATTTGAATTATAAACCATTGTGTAAATGATTTGCAGTATTTTTATTTTATAACTTTATAGTTATTCGTACCAAAGTTTCATGAAAGTGGCTTACTTTTCATCCGATTTTTAATTTATTATTTTACATCAGTTTACAGAAAGAAAAAAAGAGAATTTATCTTTGAACTTCGTATTAGTAACTTTATTAATTTATTTTTTGTTTTTTATCAAAAAATGGAATTAAGTTTATAGGTGTATTGAAATACTTAACACTACTTTCCAGAATTCATTATAAACACCTGAATCAATAGCTGATCGAATTTAAGGATGTAATCATGGAAGAATAAAACCACTAAAAACATGGAGTAAAGTAATGATACATATTTTTTAATATTATGAAAAAGGCCGATGTTTCTTATTTTAGACTTAATATACACTTTATCTTACAATAAAATTAGAGTAAGATAATACAAAATATATCAAAACAAAAATTTTTATTCAAAGTAATTCTTAACCAAATCAAAAATGTATTAGAGTAAAATAAATATACAAAACTTATTTTTGTTACAAATTCTATCAAAAAGACTCATGTTTCTTATTTCATAATTAATATGCATTAGCTGTAACATCATTAGAAAAAAATAATTGAAAAATATATAAGAACAGAAATTATTATTCAAAGTAATTCTTGACACAATTATTCTAAATTATGTATAATTATAATGAATGAATTCTAAAATAATGAACAAGTATAATGTATGGAGGTAGGACATAAATTTTCTTGGTTCTCAAGAAAACAGGCCATTAATTTCGAAGATCACTGACAAAACCTGAAGATGAAATTAATTCTATCCACTGTAAGGGTTTATTTTATTTTTCCTATTTTTAGATTCAGTTGTCTTACACTAAATATTATTAAAAACTTTTTATTTTAGAATTAAATTAATTACAATATAAATAAAATAAATTAATTGTTGGTGCTCAATATCAACTTAGTTGTAAATTGTTCTTTTGGTCTCATGTGGCTCAGAGATTGATAAAAGTAATATATCATGTTTGATTTATTTTTGATTGATTTATATATTTTTTTCTTTCAGGTTTTCCATTATCCTGGATGCAAAGGATTTATTACTCTGTATGAAACCCAAGTCTTCATTGGTTCAGGCGTTCAATTAAGGTAAAAATATTTCTAAAATTTATCTTTTATCACATTTCTTATTGTATTAGATTTTATATTATAACCTTTATTAAAGATTTGATATATACTGTTTTGCCCAGTAATGAACATTAGAAAGGAATGGTTGGTGGCTTTGTAGCGAACTAGACGATATGCAGTAGAACGCCATGGCAATATCAGTGAGTTTGCAATATCTATGAGCCAGGATTCCCAAGTAGAATTTAATTACTGCGTTGCGTGTATACAATTCGAAGGCACAAACGCAGTAGCTATGTGTGGTCCGTTGTTTTCGGTAATGAGGTCCCGCGTGTACCAAAGGCACCTCCTCTATTGGTTCTGTAGGCTGAGGGCTTAGAAGTACATAATGGTTTGTAGGTTAGAAGTCAAACATAAAGAGTTACAGATTAATTGAAGCTTCATATAGAACGGAACAATGAAAATATTTCTAATTATGTTTTTTATTCCTATATATACTATTTTTTATTCATTGTAATTTACAACACAACATAATAATAAATACAATAAGTAAATTGGATGAATGTTTAAAATACTTGAAAGTCTTGGAAAGGAACCACCCATTGGTGGTACTTCAAGCATTCATTTAGAATAGAAGGTACCGAGGCCATCTTCTTTTCAGACGCCTCGGAGGATTATCAGGGATTGTTAAGGATAAGAGATTAATTAGGGTGGGTAAGGAGTTTGAAATGAAAAGACGCATATCTATTTTGGGCGAAAACTGCAAGGAATGGGATGTCAAGGTCTTTGTGGATGAGTTTATTGGTAACGTGATAAGGAGCATCAAGGATTTTACATAGGATTTTGGATTGTAAGCATTAGATGCGGGAGGACTTTGACGGTTTGGTAGTGCCTCAGAGCACAATTCCATATGCCCAAATTGGTCTGATTATCATAGTATATAATAATTTTTGGTTGTGAATGGGAAGTTTAGAGCGTTTGTCAAGTAGGTGTTGTAGCGATCGAAATCTACGAGCAGTTTCTTGTCGTTTCAGTGTTTTATGAGGATTCCAATAAGTCTCTTGTCAAGATGGAGTATCAATTATCAAGTATCGAATTTGTTCAAAAGGCGCTAGTGGAGTATTTAAAAAGGAACATATGGGACATTAAAGTCCTGATGGATGATTTGATTTGTGACAAAGTAAGGAGCATTAAGGATTTTACGAAGAATTTTGGACTGTAAGGATTGGATTTGGGAGGAATTCGATGGTTTAGTGGAGCCCCATAGCTCAACTCCGTATGTCCATATAGGCCTTATAACAGTCATGTAGATAGGTATTTTGTGGTGGATTGGAAGTTTGGACCGTTTGTCTAGTAAATGTTGTAATAGTCGGAATAGACAACCAGTTTCCTGTCTTTTCAGTCTTGTATGAGTATTCCATGTCAGTAGTTTGTACAGATTTAGTCCTAAGTAACGGATCTGTTCAACAGGCATAAATGGGGTATTATTAAAAGATACTGTGGGGCAAGACGAAGGTTTACGACCAAGGGTAAATGTGATTTGGTGGTGGTTATTGGAATTTATTTTAATCCTCCAGTTTTGGCATTCTTCTAGGGTGGTGATGTGGGATTGGAGGGTTTGGGATACAATGGAAGGATCATTATTCACTGACAATAGGCATGTGTCATCGGCATACATGGTGAGAGTAGTGTTAGGATGGGTTGGGATGTCAGCTGTAAAAACTGTATAAAGGATATAGTGGATAATAAAAGGCACCAAGAATACTACCCTGAGGTACACCAGCAGACTGAAGAAACAGAGATGAATAAGCGCTGTTGTGATTTACTTGAAATAACCTGTCAGAGATAAGAACGGATAATAAGATAATATGTTGGGGGTAAGAATTTACGGATCTTGTATAGCAGTCCTGGGTGCCAGACTCGATCAAAAACCTGTTCTACATCAAGAAAGACTCTCGAGCAGTACATTCCGCGCTCCAATGAAGACGAGATTACATCAATCACACGATGGCATTATACGATAGCATTGCTGGAAATAAACTAAATTAAATTACATTTTACATTTTTCTTCTCTTTCAGTATGTTTACTATTTGTCGGCTTCCGCCATTCCGATAATATTGTGTCGAAAAAAAACTTACCCAATTTACACAGAAAAGATGAGTTGGATCTTCGTTGTTTCACCACTTCTCAACTGGCAATATTGTCTTCATTCATGTTCGTTCCAAGATGAACAAGGAATTTTTAGTTAACCCCCCTTTTCTTTGTTTTAATTTAACTTGCATTGCTGAAATACTTATAAAATCATATCAAAGAGTACAATACAAATTTAGAAAAAAAAAATTTTGTTTACTTTTTTTTTCTCTCTCTTGACACGTAAATAACTTGTTTCCGTTTTATTATTACTTAATAAGTTTTGCTTTTTTCTCTTCAACAATCAATGTTTTTGAATACCCCCTACCAATTTTTTGAATAACAACTACGCAATATTACCTGCAACGTAAATTATCCACATGATAAGTTATATCTCATTATAAAGTGTTTGAATTCTAAGAACAGTTTTGAAAATGACTAACACTTTGAACAGTCTTCTTTCTATGACATTCATTTTTTTTTATTAGGGAGTTGAAAAAGAAAATTTATAAACAGTTCATTAATAAGCAATCAATAAAATAGTAGTATAGTTTTTATTTATACCTAATAAAAATATTACCAACCAGAAAATGGCTTTTTAGAATAATTTTATATTTGAATTATTACAATGGACAAATTAGATAGAATTAGGTGGCTTGTATTCTAAGAATTAAGTGTCATATATTCTCAGTCAGGGTTTTGTTTTGATTACTCTTAGTTTATATCTTCAAACTATTTATTGATTCATTAAAGTAATTTGTAAAGCCACCTGTACGATGCAGTCTTATATTTTTTTGTATAGATGTTGTTATATGTCGGTGGGCGTGAAATTTAAAAAAAAAGGTACAGGAACGAGAAACGACACTCTCGAGATCGACTGAAATACTAACTTCTTTTTTTATAGTAATTCTTCTTCTATACATTAAGCTCGTGTTTACATCGGACATTACCTCTATCAAACTTAACTTAGATCAAGTATAATATAGCCAAAACATAAATCTATTATAATGAATGATTATTCCACATTCTTAAAATCAATTATGCATTAGTAGTTATTGACTCGCTGGGATCAATGAAATCGCAATGCTCTTTTGAGATTCGTGAAATGTTAAATATTTATTTAGAATTAACAGTAGGCCGACATTGTCAAAACTTCATGGTGGAAAGCTTCCAATTTAGCAGTGAAAGCAATTAACCACTCCACCTCCCTTGAGAAGTGACTAAACCAGTATTGAGTCAATTAGAAGACTGAAGGGACACAGTGGCCCTGTAAGACCCCTGCAGTTGGTCAGTCCCTAATCCTCCTCACTACAGACTACCAGGTGTTTAGTCTATGAGGTATCTTCTATTCTCCTTCATAGCTTATTAATTATGTTGTTCTGTGTTTAATATAGTTCTGATTCTTAATCATTTATTCATGTTTCGTTTTAAATCTTGTTTGGTTCTGAAAGGAAGTATTTGTATTTGAACTTCGTCTTATGTGATCACTTTCTGAAAATACAATAACATCTTTCATAGATTTTAATCAAAACGGTGAATATTTAAGGCTCTTACCTGGGGTTAAGGAAAAAGCATGTATTAGAAAAAACGAGGAGAAGATGGTTGGGGGTGCGGTCAATGAAACACAAATAAGTATGACTAACTTATTTTAATGTGCCGACGTTTCGGCTAGAGTTTCTAGCCTTCTTCAGGGCTGCTCGCTGAAAGGTTGAGCACCTAATAATTCTCATAATTATTAGAAAAAACAAATTTAACTAAAATACAAAGGTATCTTATCATGTGTAAATTAAGAGAACTCTATTCTTATATTTATTTATTAAATTAGGTTTTTGTTTGAGACCTAACAATGTTTGTGTTTGAGACCTAAGATATATATCATTACAGATTCATTTCACTAATCAGATCTTATAAAATTTTTAATTATATTAATATTTATACGATAATTTAGCTCTAAATCATGATCGTAAATAATATTTTGGACTGTAAAAATTATACTGTAAGGAATTAGATGCAGAAGTTCTTTTTCTGCATACTTAAGAAATAGTCTGCAATTGATGAAGGAAGAAAAAGTATTTCAAGACATTTTACATTCTTAAATGCATTTAAAACACAAACGATTCACAATATGGAATGTGTTGAACAATACATTTTGTTTAACTTAAGCATCCTACCATTACATTTAAAGAGATTATGAGATGGCCAATTTTTATCAATATCTGAGGGGAAACATTCTATATATATATTCTCATAACAATGAATGTAATGAACCAAATTAACTCCCTTTTCCTGAAATAATCCAAACATTAAGAAATTCTCACTTACTTTACAATATTTTTTTATAATTACCAACTGAAAAGCTTATTTGTTTAAATTTAATTAGGTTAGTGAGAGTTTTTATTGCGTATAAATTATATTTACTCCGATTAACTTTTATTCTTCCACTTTCTCAAATAAAAAAAAGTGATAAATGAAACATAGGTTAGAGTTTCTCACTTAACTTCGTCAACTAACTCCCATCTTTAATAAACGATCCGATGATGAGCTTTATGATTTCATGATTATCTGATACTATTTAGAAATTAATCAATAATAACTTCTCCAGACGTTTTGTAAATAAATCTGATTTGTCAAATAAATCTTTCATCTACCCTTCCCCGCTCCCTTCTAAGCATTTCCAAACAAATAAAAAGACCCCACCGAAGGGTGGATATCCATTAACATGGCTTCCAATTAAGAAATCTTTCTTTTTCTTCAACTTCTCCCGCTTAGTCTGCTTGGACAATTTAATTTATCATCGGTCTTACTGTAACGAGCTTGTCAAAGCTAACTTTGCCTTCAACTTTCTAAAAGAAAGATAAATTTAATCCCATCTCGTTTCAGAAAATTCTATAACAGGGAGCAATGATGATCAGAGAAAATCAATTTTTTAATATTCGGAAAGAGGTGATTCATTATTAAGTACGGTATTTCAGTTCTTTATGTCAACAATTTTCAGATCTCGAAAATTGCACATTAAAAAAAAAAAAAAAGATAAAATACCGATTAGAAGATATTTTACATTTTTTTTTTGTATTTCGGACTCAAAGTTTTTTGTTCAATTAAGTTAAAATGTTGTTTTATTAACTTTTATAATTTTTTTTAGCTTTATTAATTTAAAATTAATTTAGTCTGTCTAATTAAATATAAATTAATTTAAAACTTCAAAAATATAAATTTTTATTGTTCCTTTATATTCATAAACTAACCATTCTACATGGTATTAAATTTACCTAGATTTGATTACAATATGGTTCAAGAAAACGTGTTTGGTATAGCTCTACCCGTAATTTGGTATAGTAATATTATTTTTGAATACGCAATAAGAACAAAAAGTCCTATTTACACGGATATAGTTTACAACCATTACATCCACTATCGTACCAACAACAATGGTATGATAGTTACCGAGATGAAAGCATGTATTGTCATGGAAGTTCTATCGAACTAGTTCTACGTTATAGTTGACTTTATTTCCAGTTATAATGAAGCCACTGTCACGTTCATTACCACAAATATACTTGTTACAAGATGAAAAAAAAAAAAAAAAAGAAAAACGTAAACGTGACCAATTGTCACGGTTCACTGTCACATTTACATTGTCTGAGTTTTGTGGCAGTAATATCATAACAGAAAACTGTCAGCATGTATAAGAGCTTAAATTCAATGTAGGTTTATAAAGATTACATCGGTCTTATACCTTTGTAACCTGCTGACAAAATGAGTATTTATATATTAAGAAAGTATATTTTTTCTTTTATATGATTAGGAGAGTATTATAAAACTGTAAGTAACCTGATCTTATATTAAATTGCCAAGATAAACAAAATAATAAATTGTTTAATAAAATTAAACTTAAATTGAAAATAATGAAAATTATACTGCGGAAAAGCAACAAAAGCATACAAATAAATAAATAAAATTCATTTGAGGATCCTTTAAAAGTCTGAATGCCTATTATCATCACATATCTAAGTATTGAATTAGGATCCAAAAAAATTTGTTAAGCAATATTTCCTGATTGAAAACCCATGAGGAATAAATCTAATAGAAATATAAAGGAAAGATGTACCTTCGTATGTTTATGTTGCGAAATGAACATTCTTACAAAAAAATTATCATCATCATAAAAATATTGTTTGATTTTTTATTGAATATATCGGTTCAATTATTTCATGTTTTAATCATTTTAGGAAAAGCGTAATATCCTGATATTTAGCATTTAATTTTGTATTATCTGAATAGAAAGGCATTGTCTTTTATACAATAATTGAAACAGCATTACTTAATTACTTCAATTAAATAAGGAATGCATTGTTTGTTGGGACAATGTGAATTGGAGAAGAGAAAACAAGAACATTGGGTCAGTAATTTTAATTATTAACGTAGGCATCATTAATTTATGAAATACTCTGAGGGTTAAAGGACATTAAATATAAAATAAAACTGAGTAAACAAGGAAAACAAGACAGTGGCAGAGTGGAAGTGGATTAAACCAAGCTACAAAAAAGCACTTCTTTATTTATGTAATATGGCTTTGTTTAGTCGTGGTTTACTAACTGTTTTTAGTTTGGCGCTAAAGAGTTGTTGCGAACTTTTATATTTCTGGCTAAGGGCCATCGCTTGGCGATAGTATAACTTTTTCTTTTCTTGTATCCAGTTGGCTCCGTTCATCTTTCTCTATGTGGTTTGTTTTCACTCTTCGATTGATACTAATACAGAATTCTTTTGTAATAGATGGTTGAGAGATCTAATTTGGAGTAGAAAAACATTGGTGTATAAATCATTATGACATTTTAATATTTTTTTTCGTAATCGTATATCAAAGTTCGTGGTGAACATTGAACGATATGAATTTATTGACGATAATAAACAAATGTGGATGTCTTTCCGCTCGTGTTTGTGCAATTCGTAGCAATTGAGGGGACTTTGAAAATATCACTGTTTTTAATAATTTTTCAGTCAGACCAAATTCCTTATTCACACCCCCATAAAAAAATAGTATAATGCTCTTTCTATGTAGGGTAAAAGTGAGTAGCTCGCTAAAAGGTTTTTGGACTTGGTGTATTTAAGAGTGACTAAGGTCGCAGTATACTTTACGAGGTAGCATTGTTAAAAAAAATAAATAATAATAATAATAAAGGAATAATGTAAATTAAATGAGAAATAAATGTTACTAATTGTATATTTCACAATTAAATGAGATCTAAAAGTTTTTTTTTTTATTTATTAATATTATTTTTTATATATTGGGAGTGGGTAGCTCATATGTAAGTCACTATTCTACTAATTCCAAGGACCCGGGTTTGAATCTGGCAATGACAGATAATTATTCTCTATTTCACTATAGCCGCGTGTCAGCCCTGTGAGTTTGGGAATCCTCTGGGGTCTACCCATCCTCATAAAATGAATACTCTTAATCGGGTTAAAATTTGGTGGTCGAGCGTGTTTCTGATTAAATCATCTCCTTGCATAACCGTTAGTCTATTAAGAGTACTTTCTCAAGTATTTTGTAACTGGTACTCTTGTTGCGACACATATTTAATTTTGTTTTTAGAAGGTCTTATAGTTTAATTATAATTCTCAAAAGAAACTATAAATCTCCAAAAATTATCCTATATGAAATTGATATGCTATTGAGGTGATATTTTGAAACTCAAATAAAAATAATATAAATATAAAAAAATAAATAAATTCGAATTAGGATGTATCAGATAACGGATACAGAACGGGCCTTAAACAAAAATAAGTAAATATTCATGGGAAGTTTTATTGAAGATGATAAATTAACACGTAAAACTAAGATGTGGAAAAAATACAAAGTTTTAAGTATGTATCAGAAATTTAGTAATTTATTGTAACTGTTACTAATTAAATATTAAAATTTCTCTTTTTCATTGCGTTGAGAGCTCACGCAGCCTCAGGAGGGCACTTGTGTAAAAAAAAGAAACTAATTCTTAGAGAAGTGAAGTAATTATTGTAATAAACTGATTACTGCATGTATTCTTTACGAAAATCTCTAAAATGATGAAAAATATATCTTTTGGTTTAATAAATAATAGTTTGATTTACTTTTGTTTTGAAAAATCAATTGTCATTTACTAATAAAGAAATATAAAAAAAGAGCTTTCCCTTTATGCCAAAGAAAGTAACGGAGAGTTATGCGATTTGAATTTCCATCAAAATATATAATTTTACTGAAAATTGGGGGATACATGAAAACATAATATTTACAAGAAAAAAACTGTCTATTTATTTTTTAAATAAAACAAAAGTGTTATAATTTGATTTTACTATGGTGGTCTTTAAAAAGACAAAACAAAAACAGTTAAATTAGTATATTTCTTTTCGGAGTTATGTTAGGCAGAACTGTCAGTTTTTTTGGCAGTTGTGAACTCATTAATAAAGCATAAAACTAGATCCATTAATAACAAGCGTTTTAAAATATCACTTTCATATTGCGGTGAACAATATTTTTTTTCTGCCGTAATTAATTCCATTAATAACAACTTCTATTAGCACTTTTTTTTAGTCCTGGAACAAAATAGGGAGGTCGAAGTTCTTCATAGTCTATTGGTTCGGACTCGAAATATCATTCCGATCTGATTTATGTTCCTCCGCAGAGATCGTAACTTATATGTTCCCTGTCCTTATCGGATCTCACTGGCTCATAAATCCGGTGACTTCTCCTATTTCAGGAACGGACCTACTTTCTCACCTACGGCGTACCTTCATCGGCGGAAGTGATATTTAGTATTCGGCGCCGGAAGTAAAGAGAAGACAGAGGAAGTGGATATAAATGTCGTTGCGATAGTAATGGCCTTGGAGAGGAAGTTCCTATATATCATCGAAGAGGCTGTGGTCTGGAACATGGGAGACATCTTGTCCCACACATATATCATCCTACCTCTATACCTACCGATTGCTCTACTACCAAAAATATGAAATAAGATTTAAAAACGAGATAATGTTTAACTATTAATTTTTTTTGTAACAGTTGCATATGAAACAACAATAACTTATTTTGTTCATATATTTCATTTCAATTTAAAACACAAATGTGCTAGTCTTTACAATCGATTTAAAGACTGAAAGCAGACATAGTTCTTCGTGGACTGCTCCCAACATTTCGTCAGTCAAAATAAGACAATCGAAAATACTGATATGAAAAAAATTTTATTTACCTTTTTAATATATGTGAAAATTAATAATAAATAGTATTATATTATTTCTAAATTTTAATGCACTTTCTATGTCAAATATTTATTAAATATTATATATTTTTTAATGTTAGGTGGTTATGGAATAATATGGTATAAAGAAGGTTTCTGTTTTTTTTTTTTTGTTTTTTTTTCATTTTTAGGATAAGGTGTGTTGGTGACAGTTTGTAGCTTAGGTAGTAGGAGCGTCAACTTTAACTACTTCATGACTGCACTAGCGGTCTTTGCCATCGACTTTTATTTCTGTGGCAGTCCCATGAAATAGTCTACTTTTCTGAAATTAAGTGTTTAATTTGAAACAGATGGTTTAGAATAAAATAGTTTTCTAACATAGTATTTTTGTCGCCATGGCCATATATTTAAATTGTGATAGAAATATATAAATATAAACTATTTTCATATGTGATTTTTATCCTGTAAACTAGTTTTTTTAAAGATACTCCATAAAATTGTAATACTAATAGTTTTAACGTTCATTCATTACTGTAATGTCAAAATTTTGGTATTATTAACCAAACACAACAACTACTAATAAACATTATTATGTTAAAGGGGTATTGAAAGGTCAGAGACATTTATCATGCTACCGATAATTTGATGGAGTTGTCTAAGCCCTTGGAAAATGGACTGAATTTCAGTTGCAACACAGGAATTGTGGGCGTTGATAAGCCAATTTTATTATTAAATTTAAACTTTAAATTATTTATTGATCTCCAAAGTTTCCTTTGAAATTTGTATAACAGCCCTAACTAATATTGTTAACATATTATGCACTCTTATGTTCATTGCAATATTTAAGGAAGTTAAAGTAGACTTTAAAAGCAACAAACATTTTATGTTATCATTAGAAAAGGAAAAGATTATTTTTTTAAGGTCACATTTCTTGTTGAATAGAAAGAAGCAAAAAAAACATTGGTTCGTTTCATATGAAATTCAAATTTTTACAAGAAAGGTGAATTAGTGAAAAAAAACGACTGTATGAAATTTAGAACATTTTTAGTAGTATAAAAAGGCCGGTTCTGGCACCCCTGGCCAGAACCGGCCTTTTAATGTTACGTGGGTACCCAGGGTACCCTGACCCGGTCCCTTTATTAACCTTTAATCTTTTCCTTTTTTTAACCTTTAACCTATTATTTTGAAACATTAAAATTAAAACTTAAATGATGATTTAAATTCTTTAACCTTTAACCTTTAACCTAGCAGGCGGGGTCGCTATCGG
>NW_027115019.1:0-5271 GCF_000696795.3 Halyomorpha halys
ATTTCGTCAAGCCTACGAAAATAATAAAATTTCACGAACAAGAGAATTGGCCCTTAAAGACTCAGAAGAATCCATAGACAAAATAATAAAATTTCTGAAAGAAACACAACTTTATACTGAAATATAATCCACCAATACCGACTAGTGTAAAAAGGAAATAGTCTACATTCAACCAAATGTCAAAGTCAAGAAGATTGATGAAGTAAAAAGGGTGTAATAACCTAGATGTTGATCGCCCTGAATAAAAATCTAATCTAATCTAAAATCAGTAGATTGTTAAGAAATTTTGCTTTTTAAAAAGCTATATCTCGAGAACTATTGGACGGAAATAGTTCTTTTAGGGCTAATATTTCAGAAAATTTACTCTTCTTTAAATGATGTTCTCTTATATTTTCTAGTGTTGTTGGTAGTTTTTAAGATATAGAGCTCCGAATGAAAAATTAATGTTTTTTTAAGGTTTTGAAACATCCGCCATTTTTTATTCCCCCTACCTATACTTGGCAGACTCATCAATTTTGACTAGTAATTATACATAGTTTTCATGAAAGTAATGAAAAATTGGGGTGAGATAACTGCCTTTTTTTCTTCCCGGTTCTTGTATTACTAGCATGGCTGAACGGTGTGGATAAAGAATGGAAGGCTTTGGGTTGAACCACTGGATGCGCTTTGCAAATGAAAAAGAAGTGAAGGAGGCCGTTGTAGCTGAGTGAGTTAGGCCTTAGCAATCTCATATCTACAGCAGCGTCGGTTCGATTCCGACTGGTGTTTAATTTAGTGGTGGTCCAACTGAATGAAAACTCGACTCTAGATTGAATAGGTTGGTTACCCATAGGACAGCACCCCGTACATCAAAAATGGCCAGGCAGGGAGTAAACGAAAAAAAAAACGAATTAGATGAGTAGAGGAAAACCTTATCAGAATTTTTACCTTAATTGTTTTCTCAGGGATGCAGGAGAAAGGACAAGTTTCGAATCCGACTGTGGCAAATAATTATATATTCTCTAACTCAACCTTTCATGGGTTGTAATGTTTCATGTTATTATCATTATTTTTTTTAGCTATTTATTTTTGCCATGGATAAATGAGTTGAACCACTAAGCGGTGGTTGCGAAAGTGGGTTCCATTCATTTCGAAAATGAAAAAAAATTGCTTTCCTATAATTTCCAGGGCTTTGTCAGAACATTTTCCTAAAAAACATCACATTTTATGGTACTACAACTGAAGTTAACTCAACAAAAATTTCTGATTTTTTAAACAGATTTGTCAGTTCTTTTTAGTAGATAAAGCTTTCTGAACATGAGTTAATAGTTAAAAAATGAAAATTCACCTGAATCAAACCGAGAAGACGTTGGATGTTTAAAAGGAGGTTGGCAGGTAACCCGGGGTACTGTATAAAACATGAAGGTGGCCACCATCCAGCACTGCCGATGTCCCCGCGGGTGTGTACACTACGGATTACATCAACCTTGCTTATTAATTCTCCGCCAAACCCCTAGGCGCCGAATTTCCATATTAGGCGAAATAATTGAGGTGAATGGTTGTTCGATATCATCAAAAGACAAACCTCCATGCCCTTGTCCCTTAACTAATATGGACATGAATATGTGATTTGGATGGGAATATTCAGATCCATAATATATAATAATACACGAGTATGATCGGAGCTATACATTTATTTTAACCATTTAACATAGTTGTTAAAATACATATAGTTTGCTTCAAATAGAATGTAAGTAATATTAAAATTTTCAAAATTGTTTAAACAGTTTTAAAATGTATATTTTTTAAAAATCCTCCCTTTTACGCTTCGTAGGCATATCATTCAGTCAAAATATACCTCTCCCTTGTTATGAGTTATAGCTTTACAAGATAGGAAAGATCCAATTATTGTGCTAATATGCAAAGGCATGCCTCCACCACAACTTATATCTCAAGGTCAAATATCCGCAAACTTGTGAGAGTTTTGTTTATTTTTTGCATAGCAAATCATAAATTACAAAAAATAAAATAGTGAAACAAATTTATAATTTTTAAGGTATTTTCGTAATAGATTGAAACGACAATCAATTTCAAAAATTAAGTAATATAAAACATAGAGAGATGTTAAAATAAATATTTATGATAGTAGATGAGAAGACAACTGTCCGGTTATGCAGAGCGGTACAATTTACCATGTTTCATGCTCGCCTAAGCTCCCCATAAGGTTCTCTGTTAACTTGTCAAGCTATATCAAGGTTACCTAGTATGTCCGATCACTGAGCTATTCGAAATACCCTTCATCTCTCCTCAACATATCGACAGTATAAAGATTCCAACCGCACTTGTGCTTTTTGATGCATTTATTTTTACTATAGAAAATGCTACTTTATATTTTTACTCAAAAATGGAGCTTTTATTATTTTTAAATTTTTAGTCTGGAGCTCAAAGACAGATTCTATATCTACATAAACAAACCCTCGCATAACACTTAATTGGAAATTTTTAAAGCGTGATTGACTGAGAAAGGTACAACATATTTTCTTGAACAATTTAGCTGAAATCAATTTTTAGAAACAATAATGACACTAGCGGACAGAAGAATGCCCGATTCACAAAGAACTTTGAATGAGAAAAGAGCTATCATCGGAAAAAAAATTAATTAAAAAAATTAGAGAAGAAAAGGAATTATAAAATTACATTCTATATTCTCTAACGACGTTATTTTATTGATACACAATACAAAAGCTTTCGAAAGATTAGTTGATAGACAAAAAAATCATAGTGCCTATAAATCAGTTTTAATAAATATACATAAATAAATTTAATAAATATACAAAATATAATTGCATAAATCAATTTTTAGAAATAATGACACTAGCGGACAGAAGAGCGCCCGATTCACAAAAAAAGACAAAGGAATGAGAAAAGAGCTATTATCCAAAAAAAAGAGAGAAAAAAAGGAATGATAAAATATTACATTCTATATCCTCTCCTCTAACGACATTATTTTATTGATACACAATACAAAAGCTTTCGAAAGATTAATTGAAAGACAACAAAATCATAGTGCCTATTTATTTTAGGCCTCTAGTTATATCCAAATATGTGCTTCTATTTCTGAAAGACGCTGAAAATGTTTAGTTCTGCCAATTAGATGTAAGAACCTACGCACAAAATAATGTAATAAAAAAACAAAAAGAAATAAGAAAGAGAAGGCGGGAAGGAGTGAGGGAGAAGATTAAGTAAGTTTCAAGGAAATACCGAATCGTTCCTTTTTTTTTATACTATTTTATTTAATATAAAACATAAAGAGGAACATGAAGTGAAACCTCATAACTGTAAAACGACTTATTTAAAGTACAGACACATTTTTTTTGTTTTTATTAAGGTAATAAAAAATCTAATCGTAGTTACATTTTTGTTTATATTTCATTGAGTGGTAAAATTTAAAAAAGTCCTGTTTCTAGTCTGTTTTCTCTTAGTGATAATATGAGTTATCACAACAAAAGTTGGTAACTCATCCGACGCTAGATGCCATGAAACTCTATTTTTCACACATATCGGTCTCGCCTCAGAATACGAGATCTCACCAGTTGATGGCGTGTAGTTCCAGTATATTAATGACATCGAAACATAAAATCTGCTATGATGGCAGTTACAAAGCATTGCTTCATCGAATGATAAAAAAATACTTATGTTCTTTTATTAAAATAAATTTTTATTGTAGAAAATCATTATTTTTCTTAATGTACTGAAAAACTTAAAAATATAAATAATTTTATTCCTTATATTTCCATTATTAGTTACTCGGAATGTTTATAAAATCTAACATTTGTTTTACTTAAATTGAAAATATACTCGATTGCTGATGAAATAAAAGAGGATACTATTTATGTTCTTATTTTTCTTTATTTCTACTTTGTTCTCAAAAAACATCTTAAACCTTCCATCTCACCTCCAATGACTTCCGGTTATATTAATTATAATTTCAAATTAACTCAATTTTATGAAACAGCCATATGTTTTATAATTAATAAATTAATATTTAAATAATTTAAGTATTTTTATTTTGGAATATTTTCCCAAGTAATACTGTAATATTCATTTTTGCAATATATTATATTCTTAATATAAATCTTCACTGATATGTACTTTCCAAAAAAATGTTATTAATATAAACTCCAATATTTCTTTTTTTTTTCCATAAAGCATCTACGTTTCTTGATACTCCTTGTTCTTGGAAACATTGTTATTAAGGTTACTTTTGAGCAACTAAACTGTCAGTTGTATATTGACAATGATATTTACATGAAAATTATAATAAAAAATTATTAATTGGATACAATTAAAAACATTATTTCAAAGGTTACATTAGTACAACTAAACTATTAGTTATTGATTCATAATGACATATACTTGAAAATTAAAAAAAAAAAAAACATTAAGTGGTAATAATTAAAAATATTATTTCAAAGAATATTTTTGTGCAACTAAATTGTTATTTGATTCATAATGACATTTACTTGAAAATTAAAAAAAACAAAAAACAATTGAGTGGTAATAATTAAAAACATTGTTACAAAGGTTACTTAGGTGCAACTAAACTGTCAGTTGTTGATTCATAATGATATTTACTTGAAAATTTTTTAAAAAAACTATTAAGTGGTAATAATTAAAAATATTATTTCAAAAGGATACTTTTGTGCGACTAAACTATTAGTTGTTGATTAATAATTACATTTACTTGAAAATTAAAAAAAAACTAATGAGTGGTATAAATTAAAAACATCATTTCAAAGGTTACTTTTGGCAACTAAACTACAAGTAGATTCATAACAATATTTACTTTAAAATTAATTGTCTTTTTTTTTTTTTTAAATAAATACTTCACTGATCGTAAGATGATCATTATTCACATTACTAAGAAAATGAGGAAACGAAGAAAAAAAATCTCCCAGTGAAATGAATTCATATTGTCATTCACAGAAATTAAGGTATTTTCATAAAGCTTCTAACTTTGAAATTTTTCCCTAAAAATAAAATACTTTGCCTTAATTGGAAAAGTTGTTTGCTGTAATTCGAAAAGAAACTGAAAGAAAACTAGAAACAAGAGGATTGCCCTTGCTCAATAAACTGGGATCATTTCTCTTTTTATGAAGAAACAATAGGTAGGCCTTAGAAGTGAGGGGAAAGTTCTGCTTTACTGTTTTCGTACGGATTTCGTTTGTCCTATTGAAATCGAAAATAATTTCGTAAGCAATCCAAAGAGGAGTAAATAACTTAATATATATA
>NW_027115020.1:0-4895 GCF_000696795.3 Halyomorpha halys
TATTATAAGACAATTGTTTGTTTTATTTAAGTGTACCAATATCATTATTTTTTGTTATTAATTTTACTTTCCTCTTTTATTAAGAAGCATTATTCTTATCTATTTATTTTATTATTATTTTTTTTTCTTTTAATAAGAACATTTTATATAGTTAGAGGTGTCATTTGTATGACTATACCCCCTCATAATCGACTGTTAAAAAATATATATATTATGAATTATATCAACCATGTAAGGCCCATCAGGCCGATCTGATAAAAAAAAAAACAGCAATAGCTGATTATCACAATTAAAACATGCATATGCATAAGTGAAATATATAGTTAGCGGGTGAATAACTAGCCCGCATTATTAGTTGGCAATACATCACGTGGGGGGCCAATTACCAGATGGATAGACAGAACCAACAAAATGCAAAAGAGCCGCAAAGAAAGCAGTGGCCACAGACCGGCAAGCGTGGAGAAGGCTGGTTTTGGCGGCAAAAGATCTACAAGGTCAGCCAAAAAAACAAAACACATTGCTTAACTTATGTACTTTCCATAAAACAATACAAATATTTGGCATTTTCTGTTTTTGAATATCATTTTTTTTTATCTTGATAATTTTTATTGTTAGATTATTTATTTATGAATCCATACTGTGCTCACTTTTCATTACTACCATTTTAATTTAGTTTCTACCTTTCATCTAACCATTTTAGCTCACTGGTCTATCTTCAGATTCATCAAGGACCAGAAATGATCAGCTATAAGCTTTTTAAGCAGTGTAAACGTGGGTGGGTTAGTCCTTGTATATGCCTAAAGATTGTCTCTAAAATCCGACGGTTCGTATGGATGAGCTTAGCTGGTAGACGTTTCAAATAAGAAAATTTTAAAATCCTTCTTCTTTTCTTTGTTTCCCAAATTATTGAGAATTAATATTTAGTCCCTTAGTCGTTATTTAATACTTAGTCGTTTCTTAATGGCGGATATTTCCAATTGAAATATTGCAAGAACTAAGTGACCTCTTTCTATATCTTGTTTCCTTTATTTCTTTACATTCATTAGAAATTTTCTGAACTTACGGTTATACAGTAATATGATTGATTTGATACTGAGTTGTAACATCTTTACAAACCCAAGTATCCTTTAGGTAAACTTTGTTACCTAAGTAATTACGTATAATTCAGTATATTCCCCTCCACCATGAAAAAATGAACTATTAGTGCACAACCGTTGGTCTAGTAACATTTCTTTACAAAGCGCTGCAGCCCCCCTGACTCTTCATAAAGTAGTATAGATTTAATTTTTTTTTTAATTTTTAAAATAAACAATTACTTATATTGCTGCTTACTTGACGTATTTATTAATTGCGATTAATTTTTACAGGAATTGCTTGAATTTCACATGATTGCAAAAAGAGACGTTCATTTTACTGCTTTTGGATTTTTCTATGTAAACAGCTCTCTGATTGGCTCAGTAAGTAAAAGTTTAAACGTTTATATCTATTTGTATACAAAGGACCTATAGTCCCATCGGGCTGCTCTTTTTATCATGAATCTGTTTGGATTTTATTTTAATTTGTCATCGTCGTTCTTCTGCCTTCGTTATTCTTCCTTTCTTCAATATTCTGATTTTCATTTCAGCTAACTTGAGTATCAATCCACCACCTAGGCTGAGGTTTTAATAGAAAGTTCTTGGAGCTCTTTCAGTTCCTTCAATCTACCCTTTATTGGCGTGGTAACCCTACAATATTCTCGCAGTTAATTTGGGATTGATTGAACTTATGTAAAAAAAAAAAAGTATTTTTTTTAGAAAAATAGGGATGTCATTTTATGGTTTTTTCAGGCCCCCCTTCGATCATCTGAATAATTTCCATCACCAAAGTCTTGGGTCCATGGCCTGAAAAGGAAATACCCAAAGCACCTATTGGGGAATAGAAGGTCTATTCTATTATTATATAAAAGTAATATTCTATTACTGCCCAGGAAGATTTTTTTTGTTTATTCGTTGAAACAATAATACTTATTTGTTTTTGGAATATTCTTTATTGGGAATCATTCCGTAATAAAGGTGGGGCTTTTTCTGACATAAGGGGAGGTTTATCTAGAGGTAATCAACCTGTTCTAACCATGGTTGGGGATCAAGTTTCCATTACGTGGAATTGTGACAGTAATGAAAAAATTCAACACCTCAGGCCGAATTCGAACCGGTGCCACCAATGTTCCCAGGTGACAAAGAGCTGCGCCTCAACTACCTGTGCTACGGACGGCTCTCTACAGGAGGCACTGTACTTCCGAACACACAGATCTGGTCTCCGGTCAACTACCGTCTGAGGGCCAGCTTTTGGTCAAGGCTTCGGGATTCATTTCAGTCACGAATTAGTCTTTCTATTCCTTAAATGGTGGTTCGCCGATATTGGGTGGTCCATCCTTGCAGAGAGTGCAGTATGTTGACACAAACACTTCTTTAACTATTCGAAGGAAGAAGTCAGCTTTGAGCAGGAGGAGGTCCCGTTTTTGCTTGGCAACCTGCCTGCAGTGTTCATCTCTAGTGGTACAAGTAAGTCAATTTATATGATGAAATATCTTCCTTCGGAATATCCCTTATTTTGTCAGACTTGGCGAGACCTGATAGTTTAGAAGGATCTATTTCAGTTTTCATTGCTTGCCGAGAAAGAACATCCTCAATGTAGATTTCCTTTCTGACTCCCTTACCAACTATAGAAGGGAATACCATTCTTATATTACTGAAAAAAGTTTGAGTTTGATTTTAGGTAGAACGAATGCATATAAGTATGTCAATCAGCATTGTCAAATACAGACATATACTGCTCTTTCAACCAGGCAGTTATCAGGAAAATGATTTCAATATCCTTATCACAAACTACTGATGCAAAAACTCTCTTGGAAAGAAAAGAGGAATATAAAAAAATTCATAAAAAAAAAAATGTTAAATAATTTTCCTGACAACTTCAAAAATTGTTTCAGATGATCGGAGCTGGTACAACCTACTTGGTCATTCTGCTGCAGTATGCAGATTAGAAGAAATCCGAAGATAAGTTAAGAGATCCGAAAGATGCTAAGTTTTAATAATTTTATCAGTGCTGTATTTAGAAATAAAGCTTTATTATAAGTGTAGATATTACTTATTTATTAATACATGATAATGATAATTCACTCTTAAATCTTTTTTTTTTTTTTGTGCTCGTAAATTACTATTCCATTGAATGAAACTCTGATGGTAGACACTTGCATGGTACAGGCTTTGAAATGGAATAACCAAACTGCGCATATACCTGTCAATTTGATGACAGTTAAAATTCATTGATGGAACAAAACTTGATATTCAAACCTAGGAGAGGATTACATCCATTAGCAATATGAACAATTTATTTTACAAAAATGATTTAATAAATAACCTTCGTATCACTTACAAATGGTATCACGACATCTCAATAAATTTGTACAAAAGATGGCAGCAATTGATGACGTAACTCGGCGTAGGCTGATGAGCAGTTGGATGAGGCCTAGCCTCGAAGTACAATGGTGAAATAAATTATGGTTGCCATGGTGAAATAAAAACACTGGCTAGATCGTTTAGACAAGCGGTGTTACGGTTGTTATGGTGAAAACAAAACACGAGCGAAATGTTTTAGACGAGTGGGTCTTGTTTTTGTGAAAGCGACAGTTTTGATTTTGGAACACGTATGTTCAGACGAGTGGGTTATGCTTTTGTGAAGGTGACAGTTTAATTTTGGAACACGTTACGATTGTTAAATGTGAAGTGGTAATAGTTTAAAAGCCCTCTGTCTTTACTGTTCGAAAAGAAATATCACCATATGGGAAATGTTGTCATATATGTTTTGTTTTTCAAAATTATGGTGTTTTACTTCAATAGACGGTCATTAACGCTAGAAGTGGAGATATAGTGGAGTGCGTAGCAACGATTATTCAGCACGTCCTGGACAGGAGAGTTGCGGCATTACATCATTAGAGATTACATCTCTATAATTCTGGAGTGGTGAGACGGTGACCGAAGAGGAAATATCGGACAACCTTATGTTCGGCCAGGAGTGCACCCAAGGACTACGTGGGGTTTGAACTAAATTTTATTTTATATTCACTTTTATACTCTTTTGGATAATAATGTAAATATAGTTATTAAGGTTAAGCATTTAAGTTAAGGTTAAGTCAACCTATAAGTTTTAATTGTTTTATTAATCGATAAGAATTTTTTTTTCCTTTTTCATCCTCTGTATTTTTATTTCTTATTATTATTAAACTTTTGCACATATAGTTCTGCTGTTCTTTCTCAGCTTTCAACTTGTTGATTTACTTATGTTTTTTTTGTTGTTGTTCACGGAATATTACAATAATTCAACAGGTGGGTAGGTAACACCCCTAGGTTTTCTGTTATCTACATGTAAAGGTATTCACCAGTGGTCAAAATTCAACAATTGTTTATATAGTGATATATTTTAGCTATATTGTGGGCATAATGCTTCGGGGTTTTCGTTAATCCAAGAAAAAAATAACGTGGTGCCTAAGGAGTAATTCTTTATTATTTTATCTTTTTTTCCTTTTGCGATTATAATTATTTTTTTTATTATTTTCCTTTAACTTACACCCTTCTCCGCTGAGTGTGGGCAACTTTAAACAACAAACATATAACTAAGGATAAGTCAAAATTTTCGGTTATATATATTTAAGTTGAACGTGAGGGGGGATGCACCACTGGGTCTTGTCTATCTTATTCCTGTTCATTACTTGTCCATATATGTATATATACTAGTCTATAAAATATCAGGATAAAAAAAAAATACAATTTATTTGAAGGGATAATAACCCCAAACTCTAATTAATAACTGATAAACCTAGATGTAGAACGGGCTATGCACACTTAAATACATAAACT
>NW_027115021.1:0-1098 GCF_000696795.3 Halyomorpha halys
TCTATCCTCTCCCTGGTGGCTTACTTAATTATATAATAATAAATATTTTATTTCTTTGTAATTGTAATTGCAATGTACTTTCTTACTGGGTTTCATTTCAACCTAACTCTTTGGAATTCAAGAGTATTTAATATTCCAAGAGACTAGGTGAAAAATAAAAAGTTATTTTACTTCAATTTTACGATTCTTTAATGAAAACTATATATAGTCCAAGTTGGACTACTAACTAAAAAGTATCAAAATAGTTGAAGAGAACTATTTATTGTTAACTAATGTTTTACCCTATTTTGCAAGACTTCGTCAGGGTTGTCAGATTGAAATAATTCTTCAATATTGTTGAATTAAATTAAGTTGAACAATTAAATATTTTTTCAATCTGTATTATAGATTGCTTTTTCTTATAATGTATAATAAGTACAAATAAATGTTTATACTTTTATAATAAAATTGACTTTGATTTTTAAACTGCTATCATCTAATATTATTGACATCGGAAGAGGATAGTTGACCGTATGAAGTAGATTATAGGAAGATAGTCGGGTTGGTGATCAATAATGTTATCAAAATAGTAAAAGAAAACTATTTATTGTTAACTAACGTTTCGCCCCACTTTATAGGGCTTCTTAAGGGCTGTTAGATTGAAACACAGCGTACAACTCTGTTTCAATCGGACAGCCCTTACGAAGCCCTGCAAAGTGGGGCGAAACGTTGGTTAAATACGAAACAATAAATAGTTTTCTTCTACTAATTTGATACCTAGTTATATATAGTTATTAATCAATATTGATAACTCTACTAACCATAAATATGAGGAATACAAAATGGCTACTGTTTGGAAACGTTACAAAAATTTATTTTTCATTCCGAGCTTCGTATTTTTATTCTTACTTACAATAGTAAAAATATAATGGATTATTATTAAAGTAATAAAAAAATGGAGTTAAATATCATATTTTTTCTCCTCTTGGTCTCTTGGACTATCCAATGTTCACTGTCAGAAAACCAGACGAATTATGAATTTTACAATAATGTTTCTCATTTATAATTAATTTATAAAGTATTATTTGTAAACATCAATCATATAACAAACATTATGCA
>NW_027115021.1:2281-4636 GCF_000696795.3 Halyomorpha halys
ATTTATAAAGTATTATTTGTAAACATCAATCATATAACAAACATTATGCAAGCAACTTATAAAAAAATTAATTCTAAGAACTAATTAAAAAACAAAAATCGCATTCAGGAAAAATCATAGTCTGATTTTTTTGGTGTTGAGTGTATTTCATTATTCTATTAAGTCACTATTTTTTAAACATTTCTTTTTACATTTCGCAACAATATTTAGAGACCGTATATTCTCTGCAGTAAAAAAGCGAAAAACAATGCAATAAAAACCAAAAATGTGTAAAAGTACGAATAAAGCACACAAATGCAGAAAAAAGTAACTTTATTATGTAATTTATGATATTTATATGTACTTAGAATGATTGTCAAACATTTTGGAAGATAGTTGATTAACCGTGCGTATTAAATAAGATAAATAATAAAATAATAAATAACTCAAATAGTAATTAATCTATTTATTGTGAGTTAACGTTTCGGCCCCCTTCATTCAGATGACTACAAAACTCAATTTTAAAATTCTATGTTTTTTAGATTTTGGAAAATTAAGTAAAATGATTCGTCGTAAGAAGTATTTAAAATATTAAATTCTAGTATTAAACTCACAAGAATGGATTGACATTTCCAATTATAGGAATTATTTAATATTTTAATTTAATTTTTGTTTTCATAAACGAATTAGAAACAAATTAACTACCTACACATAAATATTTAAACATGAATTTAATTTTCTTATTTTCAAGAAAAATCGAAGCAATTGCGGTCTCAAGAATCCAACCATTATTTTTTCAAATAAACTTAATTTGAGCTCATGAACGTAATTAAGTACTTAATGGGTCTCTTATCTACTAAATATTAATAGTAAGTTTCCTGACATTATTTGTTCAATTTTTTCATGAGTCCTAGGCAAATTAATGTAAATTAAGGACGTCTAAATCAAAAGTTGGACTGTAAAGATATTTACAGTCGAAACTAGAGAATATTATCAAAAACATACATACATCAGAAAGGATAAAATTTAATAAATGTGCTCTATTATACCTAATTGAAATGTATGATTTTATTTTATTCATCTATTTTTTTAAATATTTTTAAATCGATTTCTTACAGTTCCTTCCGATTCCATATTTCTATTACAACAGGCATACATTAAAATTGGTTTTTACATTATTCAAAAAATTGAAAAAAATAATTTTTTCCGTATTTCGGGACTCTAATCATTACAAACCGAAATATTTTTTGTAAGAAGCTCGGTCGATTTGATGAGGCGGATATGCATAAACAAATTGTACAACATAAGTTATTCTTGGCCTTTCTCGTCCTAAAATATTACCAAATAACAAAACTAAACTATAGAAAAGTCTATTGTGTTAACTATGACGAACACTCTCTAAGTGTTATATTAAAGATGTTTTTATTGAAATGTATATAGCTGAAAACTGGAAGAATATTTAGAAGATAAATGAAAAATAGATTTTTAAAAATTTATAAAGCCGTCAAGGCCAAAAGTCGGACTCCAAAAATGTTTGTAATAGAAGCTAGGGGAGAGTGGGGTCGGCCGTATATATAGCCATAAGGTTTTTCTAGAACCAACGCATTCTCAACACTAGTCTTCACCATGATCAAGGTAAAGTTTTAGGTTTTGTTATTTTGTTTCTGTTTTTAAATTAATAGATAAATTAAATTTAATTTGGAGCATTAAATGGTAAAAATGTATCCGATGAATTGGATAAAAAGATTTTTTATTAGATTATATACTATATTTTTTTACTGATCAGTTTAAATTTATAAGGACGGAAAGTTTGTTCTATTTTTCAGATTTGTTATATTTATATACTTCATGACCTTATATTTATTTAAATCTATAAAGGTATATTTTACCGAATAATAATTGTTTACCAGATATTTGTCACCCTTTCGTCATTTATTTATTGCTTATTTACTTTACGTATACCCCGGGTATCAGTCCTAAAATACTTACCCGGAGTCCGATCTGATGGAACACGGGGTAGGGGAAGACCACTCTTACGGTGGGTGGATGAAGTGGAAGAAATTGAAAAAATGGGCTTTAGAAGATGATTCATGAGCCCAAAGTGGAATAATTCAATAACAACTAAAAAAAAATTAAAATAAATTTGTCTTTTACAGTTTGTAGTCCTCGCCCTCGCCATCTCGGCTGTGCACTGCCAGTACGGCGGCTACCAAAAGGAGCAAGCACCCGAGTACAAGGAACAAGATTACTACGCTCCCGCTCACTACAACTTCGATTATTCCGTCAAAGACGAACACACAGGAGACATCAAGAGCCAGAGGGAGCAGAGGGAAGGAGACAAGACCGAAGGTGAATACAGCCTAGTCGAACCTGATG
>NW_027115021.1:6791-7823 GCF_000696795.3 Halyomorpha halys
TGCAGTGAATGGAAACATTAAAAAATAAGAAATTTTTATTAAGAAAAGTATAAAACTTTATTTATACATATAATAAATAATAAAAAAGAGGAATATATAATATAAATTGCTTTCTTAGTAATATTTTTAATGTGACTTGTAGTAGCTTGAAACAAGTAAATAAGTGTCTATGGATTTGAAAATTTGCTATCTATATAAAATGTAGATATTTGATACAGCACAAAACAGCGACAGCATTGCAATAAGCAATGTTTAAATTACTATTGATGATCTTTTAACACAATCTCATATCAATGGATGTAGATGACAAAGTTGCCTTGCACTTTTTTTTAAATATTTCGTTTTGCATTTCGCAACAATATTTAGAGGCCGTATATTCTCTGCAGTAAAAAACTGAAAAATAATGAAGTACCAAAAATGTGTAAAATTGCGAATAAAGCACCAAAATTCAGAAAAAAGTAACTTTATTATGTAATTTATAATATTCATATGTACGTGGAATACTTATCAAACATTTTTGAACCTAGTTGATTGACCGTGCGTATTATATAAGATAAATAATAAAATAATAAATAACTCAAATAGTAATTAATCTATTTATTGCGAGCTAACGTTTCGCCCCACTTTGCAGGGCTTCATTCAGATAACTACAAAACTCAATTTTAAAATTTTATGATTTTAAGATTTTGGAAAATTAAGTAAAATGATTCGTCGTAAGAAGTATTTAAAATATTAAATTCTAGTATTAAACTAGGATTGACATTTCCGGGTACCGGAATTATTTAATATTTTAATTTAAGTTTTGATTTCATAACGAATTAGAAACAAATTAACTACCCACAAATAAATTTTTAATGGTGAATTTATTTTATTTTTATTTTCGAGAAACTTAATTTAACCTTATGAACGTAATTAAGTACTTAGAAATAATCGATCTCTTATCTAACTAAATATAAATAGTAAGTTTCCTGACATTATTTGTTTGATTTTTTCATGAGTCATAGGCAAATTTGTAAATTAAGAAATAATTGA
>NW_027115022.1:0-301 GCF_000696795.3 Halyomorpha halys
CACGTCCACCTAGTCTTCGTGGCGTGAACATATTGGCTTCACTTTTCCATTGAAGAAGCGTAGGATTATGTTACCTAGGTAGTCAAAACATTAGCCTATTGTTAAACGACGTAAAACTTCCACAGAAGGTTATATAGCGTTATAATATATTCTATAATAAGCTACACATATTTTTTAAATTTTTGTTTAAATTCGTATCTCTTACCTTGTACAAAAAACGTTTTTTTCCTATATCACAGATCTACGTAACTCCCTGTTTGATAGATGTTTGTTCTATCTATTTAGGAATTGGCCATATTTA
>NW_027115022.1:5562-6085 GCF_000696795.3 Halyomorpha halys
ACTTAAGTCGTTGTAGTACTGGAAGAAAGTACCAATTGTTCATAAACTGCTGTGGAGTTGACATCGTTACAGAAAAACTATTAAACTCTTTCCTTCTTTAAAAAAAAATTGATAATTGTTGTTATTCTACATGAAGGTGATCTAGATAAGCTATGGGTTGTAAAGACAGATCTTCCTTCCTATGGCGTTCTATATTCAGCAAGATAGAGTTTTTCTAACATAAACATTATGTTTCCGAAAGTGAAACGGAATAATCTTTGGTGGGACGTGGCCTATGAGAGAACTCGGGCATTCTGGAAGGAGGCCATCGAAAATTTATTATAAAACCAACTGTTTGAATAGAAATTAAAAAAAAAAAAATCGATTAGTACCATGAAACTTAAAGATGGCATTTAATAAACTTGCATATTTTAGTTTATATTAAACTCATACTTAAGCCGAATAGGAAAGCTTCATTTCCAAAAATATACGTTCCACATTACCATCTTTCGCTCTATCATCTGTGCGCCAAAATCATAAATTA
>NW_027115022.1:11220-11579 GCF_000696795.3 Halyomorpha halys
TGTCTTATACCGGTAACACATACAGGCAAAATAAAGTAAAAAAATGTTTTATACTTTCAATATATGTATGATTAATACTTTAAATTAGTATGATTAAAGTATTAATAGTGCGATTAATACTTTCAATCATACTAACTAAAGTATGATAATACTTTAAATTAGTATGATTGAAGAAGCTAAATTTTTTTGTGTGTGTTAAACATGTGCAGAAATGTTGTCGATTGTATCTTTTACCAGCGATCCGAGAATGCTTCGCTAATGCTACATTTGAGGATGTATATTCATTGATTGAATACTATTGAAATTCTTATATTAATATATAATTCAAAATGATTGATGATGCACCGTGTGTGCAGTCG
>NW_027115023.1:0-320 GCF_000696795.3 Halyomorpha halys
CAAAAATATAATAAAGTAAAACTGATCACATTATAAGATTATTTATACACAAGATAAAGAAAATTAAATTTAAGCAAATAAAAACTGATTCACACATATATACAATATTTACATTCTGTAGGGGAACTCCGAGTCAAACCTTACCTTTTAAGTGTGAAAGGCTCCAAGGGAAACATTTTAGCAGCTTAGTTTTTTATTTTAATCTTATTTTAGAGTAGGATTCTTCTTATATTGAAATTCAGCCACGAACAAACTAAAATGCAGTGTAATATTGGTAATTCCGAACTGTGGTATTCCGAACACTCCAGTAATCCGAAATA
>NW_027115023.1:3101-3500 GCF_000696795.3 Halyomorpha halys
CGTTAGAAATCAGAATATTTAAAATAAATCCAAACGTGAGCGTGCGATCATAAAAATCGATACCATTTTCATTTTCTACATCTTCAAAAATATATTAGAGATCAGAAAATTAATCGATGCACAGCCTTATCACTTTCTACATCTCCTAAAACATATAAAGTAACCTTAATACGTTAGAAATTAGAAAACTTAAAAAAAATCAATACGGAAGGATGCAATAATAAAAATGATAGAATTTCATTTTCTGCATCTTAATAAACTTACAAAGGAACCCGAATATGTAAAAAATCAAAAAATTTAAAATTAATCGATATACTGCCTTCTAATCTATGTCATACAATATCATTTTCTGCATGTCCTAAAACATATAAAGAGTCCCTAATTTTTTTTCGTGAGGCG
>NW_027115023.1:5745-6157 GCF_000696795.3 Halyomorpha halys
ATAGCCCTGCTCTACCCCTCATGCATGGGGGATGGAGTGGGCTCGGAGATCCTAAGGTCGATAAAGTAAATATTATACATAAGGGCTATTCATGATGTTGTGTTAAACATACAATGTATAGGATTGTGAGCAGCCTTATTTAAAGTTATGTTAAATGTTAAAAGCATAAGAGCTTTATGCGGATTTTTCGAGCAACATGTTTAATAACCTTTCCTTCTAAAACTTCATGTTATTGTTTACTTCTAAGTTTTCACTAAAGTAATTTATTTACGGTATGTCTAAATTGAGTGAAGAGTGGAAGTTCTGTAAAAGTTTGGCTTCTAACTTGTGAGGAAGAGAATCAAGATGAGCTAATTGACAACTGTCATTACATTATTATTATTGTCATCCATTGCTTTATTAGTTATAAAAA
>NW_027115024.1:0-807 GCF_000696795.3 Halyomorpha halys
AGTATTTTGAAAATAATTATAAATTGATTTAAACTTCCCTCATTTAAAGCCTTTCTATTTAATTACCTTTTACTTCACCAATCTAATCCAATATAGTACAGATATTATGTATTGGGTGGTAAAATAAGTTTGTTACGTTTATCAATATTTCAATTTAATCCTCTCTATGTTTCTAACATCATGTTTACTTGGTCAATAATGTTTACATATCCTAAAAAAAGGATTAGTTAAGGTGCTTTTATGCATCAGTTTCAACCAAGATTCCTTATCTTTAAGTGGTATTTTGCTTGCACAAAATGGAAGAGAAAAAAATTCATTTTCGTAATTTAATGATTTTTTATTTCCTAAAAGGAAAATCTGCTGCACAGACAGTTAACAAAATTTGCAGTGTGAATGGCGATGATGCCTTAGGGAGAGCACCGTTCCCAAGTGGTTTGCTTGGTACAGAACAGGAAATTTTGATTTGGGGCACTTGGGTTGTCCTTTAACTGTTGATGAAAAAATTCAAGCATTGGTCACAGACAACCCTCACTCTATATCGTAGAACTGCCCAGTTGAAACTATTTGAGGCAGTGGTCAAGCAAAAGTGTCCAGCATTGGCTAATAGCAAAGGTATAGTTTTCCATCACGATAACGCCCGTCCTCACGTGTCTTTGCAGACCAGGCAGAAATTATTGGAGTTTGGCTGGGATGTGATCCCCCAATCCCCTTATTCACCAGACCTAGCCCCATCAGATTTTCACTTATTTTGGGCCCTTCAAAACTAAATAAACGGGAAATACTTAAATTTGCTCGAGGACTGCTAAA
>NW_027115024.1:3600-3917 GCF_000696795.3 Halyomorpha halys
CAAAACAAACTTTGAAGGGGATATTTCCATGCATATTTCTTCCATTAGGTAGTCGATAAGTTTGAACTGAATAGAAATTAATAGGCAGACAGGATTCATGTTATCTAATATATAAAAATAAATATTTGTTTGTTCGTACTATATGCACTGGCATACCGTTCTTCCGATTGTTAAGGTTGCTTTTTGCTAAATGTTCAGGATTTTCCCATGGAGGTTACAGGATACTCTGATTGTTTTAGTAAAAAAAAGTTATTCACAAAATTAAGGACTCATGGGAACTCTATTTCAGTTGAAAACTCAAATTAAAATTTTTATGA
>NW_027115024.1:6585-7649 GCF_000696795.3 Halyomorpha halys
AATTAAACACTAACACTAATTAAATACTATTTACAAATTATTCACAAAGTAATTATAAAATATGGCATTAACAATGATAAAAGTTAATTGTATGTATATAATATCTTATTCTAAATATTACAGCCACAGTGTTGTCATAAAGTTGTAGGCTATTTGGTCCTTGTCAAATTATATTATAGCCTATCGACATGTTTACATCGGGACCTGCTCGTGCCGTACTTCAGGTACCCCGATTGTATTTCTAAATTGTATTAAATTAGTGTGGAACAAAGGGGGCTGAAAGTGTGAGACCTTTCTGGTTATTACTGAACATGTATATTTCTCTTAATTTCAAATATTAATTCCCTGAAAGGTTAACTGGGGTTAGTGTGCTAGTTTAGTAATCATTTTCCTTATATGTTTTAAGAACAGAACTTAGGTGGTCTCATAGATTATAATATCGGCTTATATGAGTGACTATGTTGGAAGATTCGCTGTCGCGGTCACTCCTGCGTCTGATTGGAACTTCCCTTGTCCAGATAGACTATTAGGCGAAATGGTGAAGACCATGTACTTCGCTTCAGGTGTCCGGAAGAACATCTATCTGTCTCAGAGGCTGGCCAGCTAGTCCTCGGCTGTAGCGTGGTAGTAGGAGCAGTCCAGGTTCTATCTTGCATGCCACAATAGATAATCAAGACGGCATCGCAGCGGCGGCGTCTTCAGGATCTTCCGGTGTCCGTGGCAAGGGGGGGCATCAGAAATGAGACCCACGACCCCAACTTTATATAAATTCAGAAAAGAACCAAAAATATTGGATTCTTTGGTAAATCCGACACAAGTAAACCATACATAAATTAGGGAAAACACGATGCACATTCAATTAACTTTTATCATATTGTGTTGAATTACCTATTTCTTATTTAACTAATTTACTTTTTCTGATATTATATGATTAGAGAAATAGGTAATTCAAAACAATATGATTGTTAAAGCCACCTCAAATTGACAATGTCTTTTTGTTCGAAAGCTTTAACAAACAATCTGGCTAACATTAGAAAACTTGAACATAAAATAAACAAAAGAGT
>NW_027115024.1:10144-10455 GCF_000696795.3 Halyomorpha halys
TCGTATACTAATATAGGAGATAGTAGTCTTATCTAAACAGTGCAAGAAGGACGTCCCTACCTCTCTAAGGGTATTTACCTTCAACAATTTGTTTTAATCTTGAGAAGAGGCCTGTAGACATTAATTTTTTTTATATGTATAAGTATAATTTTTTTTTAGTAACAGGACATGATCTGCTCCAAAAACACCTCCATCGAATTAGCATCGTAGATGCAACATGGGAGCCATGGATGGAGACCGTGTTTTAACATGTATTAGTCTAGAAGATATTCAGCAGGATGCGAACCAACTAAGAGGAAAAGTAAAATTGT
>NW_027115025.1:0-1147 GCF_000696795.3 Halyomorpha halys
TATAACATATACATTTGAACAAGATACCGTATTTTTACAATAATAACATTATATACAATTGCTTTGCTTCTGTGACGCTTGAAGTGCTGGCCCCTGGCCGGTTACAGCGGCACTTCGTGCTCGCTGATTGCTACACTACTTTATTATTAAACTAACTTTAATTTGAGTGCTGGCAGACATTTGTACATCTAATATTTCCTGAGATATTGTTTTTCATAAATCAAAAAGTTCTGTTCGAAAAACTATAAATCAACATTTTGTGAATTTATTTTATCAAATATCATAAAAACAACTCCTACGAAAATAAACGTAATAAACTACTTCATAGTAAATTTAATTAGCTCTAGTTTGAGTTAATATACATTTGTACGTCGAATGGTTTTTTAGATATAGATTTTCCAAAATAAAATTACTAACTACCTATTTTTCAGGGCATTTTTTAAATGAAATATTGCTTTTAAAAAGCTATTAATCGTAAATAGCTCTATTAGGTATCATATTTTAGCAAATTTACTCTTCTTTAAATGGTATTCTATTAAGTTTTTTTTTAGTGTTTTTGATAATATTAAAGATATGGAGCTCAGAATGAAAAATTATTTTTTTTAACATTTTGAAACAATCACCATTTTTTATTCCCCCTACCTATACTTGGCAGACTCATCAATTTTGACTAGTAATTATACATAGTTTTCATTAAAGTAAAAAAAACAAAATAACTGCCTTTATTTCTCCTCCTGGTCTCATAAACTATAGTAAGGTGAATTATTGTCAACCTGAATAATACAGATAAAGCTATTTTTAAATTTACAAGATTATTAGTCTTAAAGTAGGATGCTTATTGAATGTCATTAGATCCGTGCACTAGATTTTTAGACATCCATTTTTCAAAAACTAATGAATGATTTTAAGATTTGTTTTTTCTTTGACATTTTTGGTAGGTATAGTGTTAATTAATATAAATTGTAATAAATAAAAAAAAAATAATAATGCTCTAAAAAAATAAAATATTTACCTAGTTTTCATTTTATTCATTTTATTTACTCTTGTCTTTCGGCTTTGATTATAATTTATATTATATATTAAACACAGTTATATATTTTCTAATTGTTTTTAATAAGTATCCATCTGTATCTAATAACATTATTTT
>NW_027115026.1:0-686 GCF_000696795.3 Halyomorpha halys
TTTTTTTTTTTTTTTTATAATTTATTTATTGTTATTTACAACTGTATAAAAATATATAGAACAAATAAATTTGATGTAGGTGACATAGTGACATGATACAAGCATGTGAAAATCTACTCATTGATAGCACTCCAATAACATTTCAAGAGGAGAAGATCTCGAGGCCATCTTCTTTTCAGACACCTAGGAGGATTATTAGGTAATAAAGGAGAAGCCAGATTAGAAACAAGTGGATTTGGGTTGTCGGGAAGTTTATCATGGAAGGAATGGTATCTGGTTCTGACCAAATCGGCAACATTGATGTCCTGATGGATGACTTGATTTGTAACAAAGTAAGGAGTTTGGAACAAAGAAGGATTGGATTCGGGAGGAATTTGATGGTTTAGCGGAACCCCAAAGCTCAACTCCGTATGTCCAGATAGGCCTTATAATTGTCATGTAGATCAGTCTTTTGTAATGAATTGGCAATTTAGACTGTCTAGTAAATGTTTGAATTGTCGGAATCGACGAGCAGTTTTCTGTCTTTTCAGTCTTATATGCGAATCCCATGTCAGTTGTTTGTCTAGATGTAGTCCTTAGTAACGGATCTGTTCGATCGGAGTAAGTGGGGTATTATTAAAGGATACTGTAGGGCAAGAGGTCATGGGGTTGTTGAACTTATGTAAAACTTGTCTTTTGTCAAATAT
>NW_027115026.1:3006-4489 GCF_000696795.3 Halyomorpha halys
GTTATTGAACTTGGAATGTTCAATTAACAATACTTGCGAATAATAATTGACTTACTCTCGTATTAACTGCGAGTACATATGTGTCATCGTCATACGTGGTGAGTATATGGGACCAAGGACACTTGAGGTAATTTTTAAAACTGAAAATAATTTTAATAATTTGAGTAATTTTTTTTTTATTTTCAAAAATAAAAAACAAGCTAACGAACATATGTAGTGAAAATTTCTAATTTCTGCTGCTATAAAAATTCATATTCAAAGGTTTTTCGAGGTGAGAATAACCAATATAAATTTTTTTCCTGTCGTAAATATCGTGTAACCGTGATTGCAATCCGGAAAGTTCGGATATCTTTCTCCTTTAGTTATTCATAAAATTCTTTTATATTATTTATTTATTTATTGCTCATTATTGCTTACAATGAGAATTGGTTATTTTTTTCTAATAAACAAAAAAATTTTAAAAGGTATTTTTTAAAGGAAATTTTTCCCGAAAGTTCGGCAGCTAAGCCCTATGAGACTAAGACCTAGCTAATATAGAAGAGCACTTGATTAATAGTTTGTTTAATTAAAATCGTTAAAGTCGTTGTGGGGATATCGAAAAATATGATAAATCGATTATTATTTAGCACTTTTGATTAGTCGATTTTAACGAAAAAGTTTCTGTTCCTGGCATACATCAGCCCTAAATATGTAATTTCAGTTTTATATTACTTTTAGTTTTTGAGCTGTTAACACTCTCACGCACGTACACATACATACTATTTTGTGAGACGCAAAAGGTGAATCTCCGTCCTAAAATTTGAATTCGAAATTCTACTTACTACTATATGTTGGGCGCTACAGTCCTTGTAGGACCTGGGCCTCTGCCACCACTCTTCCCCATGCCTCGTGGTCTCCAGCGAGACTCCTCCCATTTTCAATTCGCATTCCTCTCAAATCATCCAGCCACGGACGCCTGGGTCTGCCCCTTTTCTTTTTTCTTCCTGGTACACCATTTAGCATCCTTTTAGGTAGCCTGCAGGGCTCCATCCTTTCCACATGTCCCAACCATCGCAGCCTGCTCTTCTTAATAGCACAGAGGATATCCATACAGTTCCTTTATTTCGTCATTGCTTCTGATTCTCCACCTGTGTTCCTCTTTAACGGCTCCAAAGATCTTTTTTAGGATTCTTCTCTCCCAAACCAGTAGAGCTCTTCTATTTTCCTTGGTTAGAGTCCATGTCTCACTGCCATACATTATCACTGGCCTAATTATTGTTTTGTACAACGAAAGCTTTGCTTTCCTGGAAAGACTTTTGTATCAGAGAGCTTGTCAGGTTCTGGACTATACCTTTTTTATAGAGGTGAGGTCGCCTATCCCCCATGCTCATTCGTATATAAGTAAGTGTAAATTATTGTGATTATATAATGATCATAAACTGAATAAACCACATTACAAATATAAATCATAAAACAGGTAGCACAAAATATTTCATGTATAAAA
>NW_027115027.1:0-1307 GCF_000696795.3 Halyomorpha halys
ATTATTTTATTTTATTTTTTTTATAATTATTTTTTTTACTTTATTTTCATTTTAGTAGTTGATAATCTAATTATTTGTAATATCAATTAAGATAATTTCATAATACACTTATCTAGCTTATAAATTGTTGTAGCCTTCACAACGCTCTAGTAGTCAAAATTATTATTAATAAATTTCACTTAAGTATCATTTTTGTGTGTTATTTTGGCACTGACCGATAGATGTTATCCTCTGGTCGGACCATATTGGATGTAATTTTTTTAATTAATCAAATTTAATAAAATAAATTTGTAACACACATTTTAATAGTAGATTTTTATGAAGGTTGCGTAATACTCCCGAAATGCATAAAAGATAAAATATAAAAATAAGTAAATTAAGCACTACTATAGTTTTTGATCTGAATGCAGGATAGGAAGATAAACCTTTCTGTAAAATAGTAAAGGTTATGGTGAGACCAATTTATAAAAAAGAAACTAAACTGCGTTAGATTCTCATGTACTTCAAACTTTTGTAAAATTCTACAAAACTACATTTATTGAATTGGAAAAACTAAACATCTGGTTCGAATCGTATTTATTTTACGTTTTTCTCATGAGAGTAAGGTGCCTAGTAAGATCTTAAACAGGAAGCGACCATGAGACTTACTATAAGCATTTAATTTTAACCATAGTTAATTTTTTTTTAAATTAATTTAAAGACATTGATGTTTGGGGTTAGGGTCAGTAGTTTGCATATGATGCAACATTGAAAGTTTAAATTATTTTTCTCGTACAACGACCGCGATTTAAGTGATATTCGAAGTCGAGATACAATAGGATCTCGGAATTAATGGCAGAGAAGTTAGTTGAAGGCTTTAATATCTTCAACAAGGGATTAAAACCGTTTATAACCTCGGCGGACTTATAAAAGGAAAAAGTTTTCCCGAGTTAACGCGGTGTTGATTTCGTCACGGAGTCCATCCGCCATATTCCTGACAATTGCCAAAATAGTGTGATTAAATCTTTGATAAAAAATGAATCTCAGATACAATAATTATTTATAGTAAAATACATGTGAAAATAAAAAAACTATTACATTTCTAGTTTTGGCGATTAAAGTGATTTAAGGTAGGACAGAAACAGAACTTTTTATACACTGTTTAAGATTTTATAAGATCAGAGATGAAGAGATATGTAACACATGAAGAATAGGTTCTTAGCTGAACTATATGTACATCATAAACTTTTTATACTTTTAATAAGCCTTCATATTTATTATAAGTAATACCCGATCGCCATTTGTCGCTAATTAATTATATATTTATT
>NW_027115028.1:0-1163 GCF_000696795.3 Halyomorpha halys
AAGTTATTTTGGTTCTGAAAAACAAATTTCAAATTACAAAATTAATGCTTCGACTAATAGAGAATTCCTCAATTTGTAAATGTCAATAATAGAATTCTGTCCTCATCACGTATGCCGACGGCACATATGTTCTATTAGTGAATAATGACCCATTAGTTGGATCTCAAACTTACCAACACCATGTTGAAAAATACTATTAAAACCTGGAGAATTAAAATAAATAACACAAATAATACTCCATTTATTCCTATCGATAAGTCATCTGGAGGGTCAGTTTGCCAAATTTTCTTTCTTTTTTTTAAATAATTTATTTATTGTTATTTACAACTGTATAACATATATACATCAAGTAAATTTGCTGTAAGTGATATTATGACATGATACAAACATGTGGAGGATCTACCCATTGTCTAGAAGAATCTACTAGACCTTTTTTTTTTTTTTTTTCGAACCCTCTACAACAGAAATAAAAAGTGAATTAGTAAGTGCATTACTGTGAAAATAGAAAAGTAATTCGTGTTGTGTCTTACCTTTTACTACCTTTGGTATTTTAAGGTTACCTGTTATATTTAATTATACATATGAGCTATCCATTCAAGGAGCTATTATCGACCAGACTCGGTCAAAAGCCTGTTCTACATCAAGAAAGACACCCGAGCTATACATTCCGCGCTCCAATGAAGACGAGACAACATCAACCACACGATGGCATTGCTGGATAGTGGAGTGGGATGTTCGGAATCCAAACTGGTGATCTGGGATTATGTGGTTGGAATCTAGGATGGGGTACAGGTGTTTTAAGATACGTTTCTCAAGGATTTTTCCCATGCTAGGCAACAGAGAGATAGGACGGTAAGAGTATGGGTTTAAAGAATGGGAGTGGGGAGAAAGATGTTTTAGAATATGAGATGTAATTACGTCATAACCAGGAGCTTTGCGGGATGGTAACTTCTGGATGATGTTGGATACTTCTGATGGATGAAATGCTTTAGGTGGCAGGGTCATTTGGAGTGAAGTATTCAATTCTTCTTCAATGTGTTTAAGGTTGGTTGAATTAAGGATGTCAGGGTGTGGCTCAAAGGTTTTAGAAAGGTGCTGACCGAATATTTGAGATTTTTCTTCGTCCGATTTTTTCCATGTTTGAGATTCAGAAAGAAGTGGAT
>NW_027115029.1:0-5898 GCF_000696795.3 Halyomorpha halys
ACATAAACTAAAGAAAGCAGGCACTCCAAAATACCTATACAATATTCTGAGCTCATTACTCAATGGTAGAACATTTTCAGTCAGAATTAATAACAAAAATTCAACCCTTAGACAAATCCATGCCGGTACTCCACAAGGTTCAGTCCTTTCTCCCATTTTGTTCAACTTCTACCTTCACGACATCGTCCAGTTCACACACACCTCTATAGTTCACACACACCTCTGTTCGCTGACGATACAGCTGTGTGTTCTCAACATGATCACATTATAATAGCTAGAAACAGTTAATGATGTAGAACAATATTTCACTAAATGGTTCCCTATAGTCCAATGGAAGAGTAAGCAAAGGACGAATTAGAGTCAAAACAATTCGAACTCGTATACATATCCAAAATACTAAATAAAAAATAGAAAACCTTCTCCTCTTTGTTCAGTATCTATTGAACATAATGAAAAGGCTAAAGATATTTTTTAACATAACAATTTTAATTTTTTTCCCACTATGATTGCTATAGAATTTATAGATAAAAACGGTGATATCCCATTGTGTACAAACTGCCAGAGATATGGTCACACAAAAAATTATTATCATTTAGAATAAAGTTGTGTTAAGTGTAAAAGAAAACAACATTTCTCAAAAACCCCGTTAAAATTTAAGGATAAGCCATATTAAGGAAATTATGAAGTTGCCTATGTGGTTAATTATAAGAGATTTAAATATTACCGAACCATTAAAAATAAAATAAACTCACATCCTGTGGCATTTACTCGTACGAGTGAGAATAATTCAAGCAGACAGGCTACCAGAATTACTTAAAAATCCTCATATACTACTCGTCCAATATCAAAACAACCAGGACAAAAACCAATCCACAGTTAATCAAGACAACGAAATGAATGGTGAAAATGTATAGTGTAGTAGTCTTCTATAACAAAAAGTATTATCCAAGCTATTTACCACACATTTTTATCCACATTGTTCTAGCTTATTTCTTCACAAATGGCTCGTAATGTAATCAAATGCTTATCTTCTGTTACTAATTCTCTCCTTACTAACAGCGCTTTACTACAAAATCAAATAACCAACATCAAATGCGTTCACTCCTTGCAGTCCAAAGTCCTTCGAACAATAGTCAATACTCCTTACTATGTAACCAACACTACCCAACATCATGACCTTAATATCCCATTTGTATCCAACCTTAATCAATCCATTAGAAACTCACTCATCATCTAAATCTCCTAGCACAAATCCAATCCAGCATCCATCGCTACAATCCTCCCAGAAGGTTAAAACGGCAGTTGCCCAAAGACTTATTATAAATAATTATTTTGAAGTTCTGGTAATGGTCAGATTCTCCGCTTAAGTCCTGAGCGTCTGCGGCCTTCACCTATCTTCCACTGGTTTTTAATACCAGTTGAGAGTGAAACACAGGGATCTTCCTGAGTCCTGTTCTATCCTCTAGAAGTAGGGATTAGGGAGTAGGGAGGGGGTAGAGTTTGGGTTTCTCCAGGTCGAATGTGAATAGTGTAAATAGGAATGATTGTGTTAAAGATATTATTTTACTTTAAGCTTAAATTTGTTTTTTATTTATTTTGTCTCCTTGTATGTATTATTGTTATCGTTTAATTTATATATTTGTAAGCATGGTGTGAATGATATAGACTTACCTATTATCATTGTCTGTAAAAATTAGACATAATATAAGATTACAATAATGCAAAAATAAAATATTAGTCTATTAATTCTCAAATATTATTTATTTTTTATCTATCACTACCGAACTAAGGAAATTAAAAATTTTAAACTGGAATGCTCATGACATATTTCCTCAAAAGAATCAATTTAAAATTTTCCTTAAATCGAATTTCATCAATATAGCCCAGTAAAACGATTATCCCAAGACATCACATTTAAAATTTCAGGTTCCAAAATCTTACGTAGTGATAGACATAGTATTGATAAACAATAGTTTGACTCCTTCTGTAGGTGTCGGATATAATAATAAACTAATATAACTCTTAATTATTAAGAATTATATCAGTTTCACTGAAAATATAATTCATATTAAATATCCAGATCATATCAATTCGTTTACACTCATCTACTTTTAATGTCGTCACGGCTGCTTATAAACTTCCTTCAAGATGAAATTTTAAAACTTTTATCACCAGGTGACCAGATATTAGCTTAAGGCGACATTTACTGCAAAAGCATTTAGTGGTGATGCCGAAAATCAAATATAGCGGAAATGCCTTGCTAGTATAATTTGTTCAAGGCACAATATACTAATTCGTGCACCAAATGAACCAACGCTCGACAGACCAGTAGTGAACCAGGTCACAGGTTGTGAACCAGATATTGTTGATATCGCATTAACAAAAAATTCTAGACTTCTTATTTCATCCCATGTGAACAAAGCTGTGATATCGGACCATATCCCAATATTAATCAATATCTCAACTGAGAAATTACACAAAGTAACGAATAGAAAATCTCTAATTAATGGAGTCATCGACTGAGAAATGTGCAAAATTATAGTCATTAGAAAATAAGTCTGAATAAAATTTTCCTATCAATCAATATAAAGAAATTTAACATATCTATCTCATATAGTTTACATTTAGCAACTGTCAAACGATTCCAGTTGAGAAGAAAATCATTTTCTGGCAGTTGCACAAAATCAATTCTATCAAAAATTAAAGAAAAAAAATGTGCAAGAAGATAGTTTATGTGCAGTAGAGACCCAGTTTATAAAAAGAGATGGAACCACCTCACTATATGCTAAATGACTATAAGCTAAATATCAGTATTATGTAAATGATTTAGACCCAAAGAACCAATCTCTATGGAAGGCTATGTGCCGTCTATTGGATAAACATCAGAAAATTCCTAGTCTTGTAGACTATGATGACCATGATGAATACATCACCAGCGACGTGATTTTTTTTTTTAGTTTATTACCCATTTTTGGATAATTACTGGAATTAGTTATAAAAAAATCTTTCATTTTTCATTCAGTGCAACGGCATTATTCCGAATTTTTAATTTGGTTTTCAATATAGACATTCCACCTTTCACCTACTGCCAAGACTGAAATTTATAATAAACGGAATTGAAATGATGAAACACACCCTGGTAACGTTCTAGAAGCATGTTATTTATTTTATTAAATCTATAAATGTCACTCTTTTTTTCCTATTTCTTTTTAACTTTTCTTTTTTTTCTCTCTTTATAAGAATAAGTACTTTTATCTATTTATTTTTTTTAACATATTTTTTATAATTCATCGTTATTATTAACAATTATTCAATATTTATAAAGTTGTAAATAGTCTTTTGTCTTTCACCCGATACTTTACCATCCTCCATAATCAATTCTAAAACAAATAAAATATCAAACTGTTTTAATAACTATGTAAGGACTGCCAGGCCGATCTTGTATTTAATAAAAATATATAAAGATTCTTTGTCAATTTATTATTTTTTTGTTTTTAGGATGTTGACTATCAATTATTCCTTGAGTTCTTTGAACACAACTTTGAGGGTTCGGTTTTTGTATAGATAGCTTAGATTTTTTTCATTCATGTGTATATCGCGTTTACTATTTTTTACCTATTTTAGCTTTTTAAAAAATAGTTATTTTGATTTAATTGGTATGAATCAGATAAATGTTCAAATTGAGAACTTCAGGTTTTGGTTAAGTGCAACCTTAAAACAGCACTCGAGGGAGTTGGCACCCCATTCTCTACCTAGGCAGAGCGAAAAGACCTTGGTAGGAAGGATTAGGGAGGTGAGCGACCCTGCACGCGACAGCTTCGGGGATCGAACTCATACCGCTACGTCACAAAAATTCATTTATGAATTCGATGGATTATCTTATAATATACCTTTGAGGAGCTTAATGGCACACGAATATGGAATAGGTAGACTGTCCAGTGTTTATGATCGATATGATACAATAGCTCCTCGTTAAACAGGAATTGAATCTGTTAGTATTATTCCGTGTAGATAATTTAAAATTAATGTTCCAGATCATAAGAATCAACAAAGATTGGCGGTATCCTTGCCTATTCTTGGACTAAGCGAGAGCTGAATTCGAAGGTGAAAGGAACCTGATGAAGTGGCTCTGATCCAGGATGTATCGGTGGCAATGGGTACTGCACCAGTTGCTGACCTCCAGGAAACGGTAGTTGACCGGGAAAAAACGGCAAATGTGAGTGTAAAAGTAAAAAAAAGGACGGAGAGAGACACGATATATTATATAGGACAGTTAAATAGGGCTGGCTAAGCCGATATATCGAAGACAGGACAGGATATACAAGGGCCGCACCCGGTACAACTCCTCCTGGCCCTGTTCTCTGTCCCGGCCACTTATTTATTGCGCCCCCTCCCGTTTTGTTTAATTTACCGATTAGGTTCCACCCCACCTGCACTCCAGGTGCATTCCGCTCCCGGGCCCTCTCCTTTTCGACACCCATAATGCCAACTTGCGGCTCCCGTCTGTCATTGCTTAGTATTATCTCTCTCTTGTAAAGGCATTTAGTAAATGCTATACTATTGCACATATATTTACGGCAACAATGAGAAGTCAAGTGAGAAGTGTAATTCTTACTTACGTCGAAGAATATTTCTTTCAGTTTTTATTTTGAATAGAAAATACTTTCACTCCGATTTTCAATTGTAGTCGCTTTATAAATGCTGCTCGATTTAACTACGTTTACACTCAACTACCTATTTGTGGAATCTATAAAATTGGAAAGAATTGCGAACGTGCAAAGATTAGAATTTGAATTTTCCATAGAAAAATTTTTTTGAGGTCTCCTTAGTACAAATAACAGTCTCACAAAATGGTCGGTGTGCCTCAAAAACGAAAAGTCGCAACTTGAATTACAAATTTAAGACAGATTTTAACCGAGGACATGGCAGCAACTTCTTCGATAAAATCTATCGATCGGAAGTGTCTCTTTATGAAATCGATTTTTTAGGTATGAGATCTTTCTCGGTTGCATTATCGTTAGTTACACTGGTCTTGGCAAGAAAAAAAATCTATATTCGTCATTCTCTCCTCGAGAAATCAAAATAAAATAATTTTTATAGCAACAGAAAAAGAAAAATTTGCTCATTACTTTCGCCTTCTCTTGTCTTTGGATTTTTTTTTTTTTTTTTAAATCACAAAACTAGCGATAACTTCAAGGCGAGCCCTCCAGTAAAAGACTCCTCAACTAGTCTTTAATAAATGTCTCAAAGGTAAGATAAGATCGGATCTAATTCTGTATTTTTAGGGGCCAAATCCCAAAGAAGGATTCCCTTCTATTTATTTCGGTTTATGATCTCCACATGTTCTACATCGACTAGTATCGATTTGCTAGTGTTAGTGGGAGTAATACATGAAGTAAGTATATTTCTTTACTTCCGTTTATCATGAACTAAATTAACTCTCAAAGGTATTCATTCAAACGTGGTCGTAATGGAGAGTGAACTTATAGACCACTTTGTGAAGTAAAACGTAAAAATTCCGTTTGAGAACATAACCACATACAAATGTACTAAATCGTATGTACATCCGATATTTGTTACTGTTTCTATAAAACATTTCTTGAAGAATTTGGATGGAGGTTGTTGTCAGGAATTACTTAATTTTATCGTAATGAACAATAACTTCTTCCATATTTCTATATCAATTCTTTTATTTTTTTAATTTAGAACAACTGAGGGGGTTCAACCTACAGCGGAATGACCTCCACTTTACAAAGTACTCAACTGTCATTGAATTGTACGACTTCTTCAGTTGTTCTTTTTTTTTGCAAAATGCATTTTTCATCAATTTTTTACGACTCAGTTTTATTATTCCACCTTATATGTAATTAAAATATAATTCTTTTAATATTAATTATT